>NC_092508.1:85738318-85895818 GCF_047511675.1 Marmota flaviventris
GTGCATAAGAATCGAAATGATGAATAATTGTATTGTTGTCATGAGATGATCTTTTTTTTCAAAATAACAAAATATAATAAATTTGTGACAATAAATATATAAATTTCATTTATTTCAAAACATAGTCCTGCAAGACAGTCCAAACAGTAAGATTTAGCAGTTTAACAAATCAAAAATATGACTAGAAGAAATGGTGGTTGTTTCTTGATTAATTAGAAATATAATCATGAATAAGATAATCTACAAATAAAAGTTGAAATCTAAAATTTATAAAATTTTTCTTCCTAAATCATTCAGTGCTATTCTTGTCTTACTATACAGTGTTTTAATTAGCAGAGGTTTTTAGGAATTGGCATGGTACATACTCATACAATGACTCAAAATGTAAGTTGGCCTGTGATTTTCTTTCGGGGAACAGAATACTCTAATTCAAATCCATTATTAAAAAGCAGATAACATGTGCACTTTCTGAAATGCCTGGGACTTCACTCTTTTGATTTTACGTAATTATAAAAGAATGTTCATATGTATTTGCTTTTCGGTTGGCACAGCATTTGAAACCGAATGTCTTCAGATAAAGTGCATGTTTTCTTTTGGTTCATGAAGGAAATCACGGGTTTATATGCTCAAAACTTTTCATAATGCTTTATACTACAGTACAGTGTAGGGTACAGCTGTGCTTACAGTAAGAATTTATATGTGTGTATGTAGAGGAAAAAAATATTTGGTATCAGTTTGGATTCTGAAACTAATAACTGGTAACTAGAACTTGTACCCTCCCACTGTGTTATCTCATAACTTCTATCAGTTCTCAAGCAAAACTTTTAACAGCATTTTTCCAAAATTTGCAGCTCAAAATAAATACTTTTCCTTTAAACTAATTTCGGTTTAACATAATAAAATAGGGAAAACATCATCCACTTAAAACAGCTTAAATTGCATGTACTTTGTCACTGTAAATAAACAAGGTAAACATTGACATGACTTCAAATTATTCTTTGGCTGAAAAAAATCTGCAGTTCAAAATAAATTCTGCCTTTGGTCAACATTTTGGATGCAATTCAAAGTTTCTCATAAAATAAACATATTTTAAAGAGTGTTTTGAATTTCACTGCATAATTTCTAGCCAACAGAAATGACAGTGGTATCCTTAAAGTTTATTATATGTCAGATCAATAGTTATTACGTGAACCTAACACAGCCATGAGAGAGGTCATACCTTTCTTCTGCTTAACCCTTAACCACTGGGATGGGGAGGAAAACGTCTCATAGGTGTCCATGGGGAAACCTTGTCACAAAGTGAAACTTTCATGTAGGTTTGTTTAATAATAAAAGAATCCTTTCCTAATAAAATGGAAAGTGAGCTGAATTTTTAGTCAAAAAAGCAAAGGGTTCATTAAAGTAATCTTCATGAGAGTTTTTCAACAAAGGGAAGAGTTTTACATTCTGCACAATAACAAATCGTTCCGAAGCATGAGCTTAAAATGAAAATGTCCCATCACAACAGATTGTAAATTTTTTTTTTCTGCTGCTTTTAAAAGTGCCTCGATCATTTCTACGGCTTCAGTGCTAAAGTTAAGTATTTGCTATTTTATTTAAACATTTTTTGAAAAATGAACATTCTGAGGCTTTGCAGCATTATTAAGAAAAGCTGTCCATACTTTACCATGTTGTTACATGTGTTTATCTGCTGATTATAAAATGTGTTAAACAGTATTTTAAAAACAAAAAAAAAATGCAGCACTGCGCTTTGATTAATTCAGTGAACAAAACATATGCTGTTGGTTCTGTTCTATGAAATTCATATATGATCAATAAAATCTTTTAAAAGAGCAACTTTGGCTTTTAGGACTGCACTGCCGACCATGTTTTTGTCCCAGCTAACTCTGGGTTCTTACTGTTAACTCAGGCAAACAAAACCACTTTCTTAGCTACGATGATAATGTCTTTTTGATGTATTCTCACGCTCTTTCTAAAATTTCCTTAGGTTGGAAGCTGTTTATTGTGGTTGTTACCCCCTTTGTCCCAAAGATTTGGTTTATCCTGAAATTTTTCCAGGTAACTGCTTTAATGTGTTTTTGTCCTGGTTGTGATTTAATACATGATTCATGCTAAATTAGAAAGTTTGAAAATAAACTTAGGCAGGAGCAATTGTTTATTTGGCAAGTCAACATGTTAGTGTTAAGGAAAATTTTATGTGTTTTAATACATTAGAGTAAGCTTATATTTACCATCTGTTCTTTTAAGATAACAAAAAAAGCAAGTTTTCAAATAGCATTCTTCATTGTTAGCATACACATCCCATAATGATGGATTTTTATAAGCAGGTCAGTGTTGCTGCAATTGCTTACAGATTTTTTTTTAATGATATACACAGAGAAAAAAATCAAGGACTGAAAGTCACACCAAATTATTTAAACAATTGACTAGTTAATAATATGCAACTGTTGTACAGGATACATACGGCTATAGTACCAGTTCTTTGAAAAAAAATTCTCATCACTAAATATATCACATATGCATTGTGCTACATTAGAATAATGTATTTTAATCACCCAAAGGAGATGTCTAAACAGCACAACTACACAGTCTTATTTAGCATTAAACATCCTTGTGAGCTGAGGTAACCTTATAAAATCATGCTTAAATAATGTAAAACACGAGGCGGCACAGAGCAATATGCATTTTTAATTAGTAAAGTGACTAATATCGAGTGTGTGCTTTGAGGTTTTTGTTTCATTAAAAATGTATCTGTTTTTCCTGCAGCTGAATATCTGTATTCTACACCTGAACAGCTTTCAAAAAGGCTCCAGAATTTCTGCAAGAGACCAGATATTATAAGAAAACATCTCTATAAGGTAGTTATTGAGAAGAGATTTACATGGTATAAATGCCATATTGAAGTACAAAGAAAAATCTTTAAAAAAAAAACATTTAATTAACATACTAATGTTTAAAGGAAACATGCTAGGGAGGGATATTAGTTGTTACACTAACAAGGATTAATTAAACTGGATGCCAGTTGTATTAACCTAGGTCTTATGAAATACGTGCACTTAATGCACGGTACATGCTTTTTTAAAAAATTTATTGTTTTCTAAGATGACTGTCCTTTACATTTAGCCCCAAGAGGCTTATAAAAATGAACCTGGATTAATGTAACTCATTAGTTTAAAAGGAAGTAAAGGAAAGATTCTACAATTATACTAATGAGGATAAGCCTTTCTTCCCATTATAATGAAATCCTCAGTCCTCAAAAATT
Source organism: Marmota flaviventris (assembly GCF_047511675.1). NCBI lineage: Eukaryota > Metazoa > Chordata > Mammalia > Rodentia > Sciuridae > Marmota > Marmota flaviventris. The sequence continues at coordinate 85,741,581 of NC_092508.1, forward strand.
CAGGTGAATGACATCAGTGAAATTTGGTGTTCATCTTTGAACTACTTTAAAGATGACTTTCAAAAGTTGAATATTTCCCTTGTCCAGTTTAATAACGTGACATGACAATCCTCCGTTTGTTTAGAATTAAGACTGGGTCTCATCTCTGAATGGCAAAGGCAAAAGGAAAAATCAGATATATAAATAGCATCATCATTCAATCCCCTCATTCATTATCATTTTCCCCTTATTCAAATTGGAATTTTACATTGCCGAACCAACAACACAAAAAAAGCCCCTCCTAAAAGTCTGAGTAATTGAAGTAGGATAAATTTCCTTTATGAGTTTCGAAGGTGGCTCTAGGCCATGAGTAATATACCTTTTTATATTCTTTGAACATAGCATCCTCATTTTACATAAATTCAGTATAGTTTACAATCTAGCAGTTTTATAATCTAGCATATTTTAATTTTCCTATGTTAATGTATAACCTTCTACATGTAATGCAGTTCTCTGCCTTTTTCTCTCTCTTCTTTGCTCATGGCCTAAAATACATATTTACATAGTGATACATCAAAACATGACTTTGTTTCTCCAGGAAACAGTTAAACTTCGAGAAAAAGGGAGAGAACCAAAAATGCAATTTAACACCCAATTTCAAGCTCATTATCTTTCATTGTCTATTAACTTGGCAATGGTTCAGAAGGTAGCTCATAATAGTTTAAAATGCTGACTGCACACTTCCCGGCTTCAGTATCACTCCTTGAGTCAATACTGTTGTATCGTACACATGTGAAGCTTCACAGAGAGCACAGTCCCCCAAGCTTTCCCCAAACATTTCTTCATTTTTGAAGTTCAGTAGCAGTTTTTATTATATATACAGTACTAGTCGAATAGTTTCCCATATGACTGTCCAAATATAAAGATTATGAAAATTAAGGAACTAGATATAAGTCTTAGTACAAATGGATTCATTTTCTACACATGACACACACCTATTTTCATTGAGCTTACCATTAAATTATTGACTTGTTTTCCTTCCAGTGAAGTTTTGATGAGGTATTTAGAGATGTATTTCTACCATCAAAATTTATCAGTTTTTAATATTGCTTCAGGTTAGTCCTTATTAACTCTGTTATTCCACATGTGCAAATTTTTAACTGTTTCAAAAGTTACTGCAACAAGTTGTCTCTAGTTAGAAAAGAAAGCAGATCTCCAGTTGAAATATTTTAATTCAGTTGCTGCCATAACATTGCTGTAACTATTTGTTTTACAAACAACTTCTGGAAAAATTCTGAAAGAATGTTAACTTCGTAGTATGCTGTTAATATACAAAATCATTCCTTATACAGCTAAAAATGTAACCTATATGTTAAGTGTTGCTTCACTAAGTTATTACATGCTAGTGCTTACGTATATCTTCAGTTTGTACATCATAAAATCCTCCATCTCAAAATTTTATAAGTAATTCATGCCTAAGCATTTATAAGAATTTATATGTATAATTCATTTTTAATTATTTTACCATGGATTTTTATTATAAATCTATACTGTCATATATGTCCTCATTCATAGACCTTTGTGATATTGTATCTAACAATTAATCTCAAAAATTAAAGAAATTAGTCCTGAATTACAAGTAATCAAGACACAACTATGAAGAGAAACTGGCATTTTACAAGATACTCAGTTATAAATCACAAGGAAGGACCACAGATGTAGTTTGTTGTAATAGGATTTTGATACAAAACTGAAAAAAAAGATGCTTTCTAAAGATATAATAAATTCTGATAATTTTTCTCCTTAAGGTTTTATAAATATACAAGTTTTCAGGTAACATTTGCTTTCTTTAAATACTAAAGAATTATTTCCTCCAAGACAGCTTTGTACCTATTGTTCCTATGGAATAGAAGAGGACCTTTTCTGTGTTCTGTGAAGAGAATGTGGATTTTTTTTTTTTTAAGATTTATCCCATTGGGCAGTGCTGTTTTGGTTTTATAAAACATATGCTTCTAAGATCTAAAAGGATAGAATGTCACTGAATTCCTTAATTTGTTCTTTTTTACATTTTTACACCTTACACTTTTTTTTGTTGTTAAAAGTTTACATTTTAAAATCATTTCACTTCTTATCATATAGAGTTCACTTTAGGATAGAATTTTTCATATGGATTCACACTTAGAAATTTAATGACTAGAATAAGGCTACTAACACTTGGCTTTCTTCTCACATGAGACATTATACTTTCAATATGAGTGAGAGTTTTGGGGCTATAACTTGAAGCAAGATTTAAAACAGAATGCTAGTAACTGAAAAGCAGAAACAGAATTTACTTTTTTTCTTAAAGTGACTCTACTACAGAACTCTGTGTTCATGAATTCTTCCCTGAAATTTTAGACCTGAGATATTTAAATTCACCATGCACAAATGTGCACTCACTAACACACACAGAGACACATGCACACAATTTTTCTTAGACTCCTTAGAGAAATCCAATGCATGCCAAAATTAAATGTTTCCTAATAATCTTAAAAATCTAAAACTATTTTCTCAATGTAAAAAAATGTAAGACCACATCTTAAAAAGTTTGGTCATTGACTATAACTTTCTTGAAATGTTGGGATATATCCTTCTCTAGGTCAAGCAGAGACATTGACCATGAACTTACATAGAAGAAGCAGGTTTCAATTCACAGAATCATAAGAATAACTTGAATACAGGTCTCTAGAAGAAATCATAAAAAGAAAAATCCAAGGATTTACTTCTTAGACTAACAATAGTTCCCCATTTCCAACCCAAACAAGTCTATAACATGAAATTGTATTTTTTGGCCTCACTTTTACTAAGTGATGTTACTTACTGAAAATCTCCAACAATGTTTGTCTGCATGCTTTAAGAGAACCTTTGATCATTTCATTTTAAAATGTTTTATAAAAGCATTTATAGATAGTCCCTTGTTAACAGCATTGAAAACAGAACACAAGTACAAATGGAGCAGTTGTAAGGAGGTGGACACCACCTGGACCAACAGAAGAGATGTCATTCCCGCAGTATTTTTCATTTACTTTTATTTACAAATTGAGCAATAGCCTGTGCAGTAAAAAAAAAAAAAAAAAAAAGAGAGAGAGAGAGAAGGAAAAAGAAAGAGATACTATTCTTTCTTCTGCTTTTTGTGAGTGACCTGCAGTATTTTAAAGGTTTTTGAGATCATAGCTGCTGAGTTTTAGTTTGTTCTTCAAGTTCCTCAACATTCAAGAGAACTTTAAAACCTGATGTTATTTGCAGAGGAGAAGAATTTTCAGATTTCTCCTTAAAATTCATTCCAAACAATGATTGAGATTACAATTCAGACTTGACACCCAGAAAAGCCATTTGTGGTTGTCTTCATTATGTCAGCTACGTCCATCCACACCACAGCCACGCTACTCTAAGTTCCCCTCAAGACACTGGTCACTTTAGAGGACCCTTTTAACTGAGCTTATATTTTCAATGTAAACAAGGTCACTGGCATGAACACACCTCCAAAGTCCTTACTCTTTCCTTAAAATGAAAACTTAAATGTTTAAGGTATATTGAGAAGATACAAAATCTGCACTGGCAGAATCTAAGAGAAAATTTGTCTCAAGTTCTAACTGTGTTTTCCTCTCTCACCCCTGTCCTGTCCTTCCTTCTTCCTCTCCTTTTTTTTCTCCCTTCCTCCCTTCCTTTTGCACTTTCTCTCTCAATTTTATTTTATTTGCGTTTCCTTTGATTTGCCTAAACAAAATAGAAGCAATAACCTTTAGCACAATAGATATGCTTTACCCAATCACCGTCAGTTAGAGGTTTTTGTCATTCTCTGCTCCTCATTTGCAGCCTGACTGTAGGTGATTTTTTGGCCTCTATATGATTTATCTGCAAATCTGAAAGAATTTTTTTTTCAATTGTAATAGCATTTTCCCCCTGAGGTACTGCAATAATGAAATAATGAATATAAACACATTGAAAAATTTGACGCACTTTATAAATTCCCAATAATAGTAAAGACATTTATCTTGTGTCTTTACCACTTAAAAGTAAAATTTGCATTAGCAAAAACATTTCTTTAAGAGTGTTATGTATCCTGTGTTTATAAAAGTTAAAAGTTGGATGATGAACTTTTAATAGCTGTCATCCATTAACATGAACCAGGAAATATGTATGCAGCAGAATGTACCCATTTGCAAAAAAAAAAAAAAAAAACAAACAGTAGTTTTCTCCCATAGTTGAAAACATAGTGACATTTTAAACCAATCAGAAACTGGGATTTCCTGAAGTGGTGGAACTCAAGGACCATTTACTTGGTGGCTTTTTGAAATATAATTGACGTAAGGGATGCGAATTTGCAATATGAATTTTCAGCCTCCTTTGGTGTTTCAGTGGTTCATGCTTCTTCATTACTTTCTCTTCTCTCCTTCTCCCCTGTTACAGGGTGAAATGGCTCCGTTTTCTTGGGCAGCCCTACATGGTAAATTCAGGTCTCTGCTTACAACAGAACCTAGGGAAGATTTGTGACAGATGGGGCTAAGTCACAAACTTGCAGCCTAAGGCAGAATCTGAAGAACTTTCCAGAGTGTGCCCATATTTACCTGATCAGAGAGAAAAGAAAATCTGCAGAGGAAGCTGAGCCTGGCTGCTTGTCATAGCTGACACAGAGCCATCTGCCACAAACCTGTGGCGGCTTCAGATCTCCAATCCCTGCCACCACCCCAACTCAAATTAAATACAGATTCCTAGAGACGTTATGATGGTTACACATGTCCTCGGCATCACATGTAGGAGACTGTTCAAAAAAAATATGTGGCCTGTTGTATAACCGCACTCATGTATCCCATATGTGGTGCCACATTGAATTTCCGGTTGAATCCGTTTTTATCCTTTGTACTGGATGACATGGTGCCTGAATTCTTTCTTTTCGCCGACACGATGGCAGCCAAACTGCAGCTTCAAACGCTCACACTTGGCTGGGTTTCTACCTAGGTTGCCAGGTTATCATCGGAGCCTTCTTGTGTCCTCAAAGGGCCACAGGGCCTGAAAGGAAGATCAGAATGCTACGGGACTAATTGGGCAGCCGTCTCAGAATTGTTTGTGGGCAAAGGGCTGCTTTAGCACTTTTCTTTTAGCAAATTAATGACTCTCTGGCACAGGAGTTTTTAAGTGAAGGTATTAATAAGGAGTCTGGCAGGTATTCCCATGATTCACAGAGTTACATTTGCATTTAATTAATCTTAAAGAAAGTTGCAAGATAAACAGCTGTAATTCGGACAAACATGGCAAATACAGTCAGTGGATCCACCTCACCCATAAAATGAATACTGAGATACTTAAATTTTTTCCAGCAGTAAAAATAGAGAAATGAAAATACTTCTAACAAAACCAGCAATTTTGATACAAATATTCTCCAAAAATATTTTTAGCCAGCTACAAATGTAATCTTTTCAAGATAAATCGCTTATGATTCCAATAGTCAAGCTGCTGTATTTGTTGATGTAAAAATGTTTTGAATGACTAGATTGTAAAATAAATTTTTAATAAAGTGCCCACTGCAATTTTTAATTAGCATATTCATTTACGTATAAGTGTGTGCATCTATCTGTATGTTTCTCTCGCTGAACATTTTCCTAGTGTCAGAGACAACGAATACAATTGTTTCTTTTCCGGATGAACAAGGATCTGTTTTGCAAATGTTTGTAAGATATTATGACATTTCCAAGATTTTCTTTGCATTCTGGAAAGCAGGAGGTAAACATTTGTAGTCATTAAGGTAAAGTCTGTTGATAAACCATCTTCTGTTTACTGACAGGTAAATTGTAATTTTCCTAGCTTTTGAAATGAATAACTTCTATACACCAAATAGTGAATAGCAGCCAGGGAGAGGTGGCTAGACAAGGGCCAAGCCTGGCTTTCTGGTTTCTAAAAAGTCTGAGAAGTCTTGTAAGCAATGGCACAGAAATCCAATAGGGCCCATTTGACAGGTAGCAAAATCAACAGCAGGAAATAGATCAAGGTTAGGGAGCCACACTCAGCCTTCAGGAGAGAGGCAGACATGCAGATCAAAGAAAGCAGAAGTGAGAGTCCATGAGGCCTGGAAACTTCAAAACAGCAAGAATAAGAAGCAGAAACAACAAACTCTGTCTTTAAACAGAGACTCCTCTCCCCATCCAGTATGTGGTCCACAGTATATGATGGGCCACCATACCACTGGCTTCTAGTCCTGACTTAAAGGGAAGTCACTGAACAAATTACCTCCTCACTCATGAAACTATTTCAGAAGTCCCTTCCAATCTAAGACTATAGAACCTGAAATCTAGCAGAGGTGCTCCATTTGAAAACAAAACTAGATAAATATAAACAAAATAGGAGTAAGTTATTCATAGACACTTCTCTTGGGCAAAATTATACTTTATATACTATAATGAGATTAAATAATCAAAAAGGTGCTACATCACAGATGACATCTTCTTGAGATAATATAAATCTCACAGCCAAGAAGTCATGTTGAGTTTTACTATCTTGAAAATAGTATTTTATGGTGGGTAAGATCTTATATGCAGCCTGATGGTGGCTCATGCCTGTAATCCCAGTGACTCGGAAACCAGGACAATCATGAGTTCAAAGCCAGCCTCAGCAACTTAGCAAGCTTCTGTCTCAAAATAAATAAATAAATAATAATAATAATAATAATAATAATAATAATAATAATAATAATAAAAGGGTTGCAGATATAGCTCCATGGTTCAGCACCCTTGGGTTAAATCCCCAGTACAAAAAAAAGGGAGGGGATCTTATATACAGATCAACTATCCAAATTTGTTTTCTCACCAACTGATAGGGTGAAAAAAAAAAAGTATTAAACATCTAAAATATTTAAATATTTTTTTCTGATTTTGGCAAATATTATACCGAAATATACCTGTGTATGTTTGCTTGTTTGTTCCCTACATTCATAAAATCAAATCAGTTCATTTTCAGCTGTGCCTATCATTTCTTCTAGGATAAAAACTGTACATTAAAGTTGTTACTTATAAAAACAAGGTTATCGGATTTGGCATTAGTACACCTAAGCAATAAAAAGTTTTATGTATGAATGTATCATTCTGAGCATTTAAAAATATGTAAATGTGTTTGTGTGCCCGTATACCTCTAATAGATATTTACTTGAAGTCAGCGGATAACTGGGAATACAAGTTGACTCAATAGATCCTATTTCTCCTAATCTCCAGAAAGAGATCACATACTCCCATTATTTCTTGTTCTAAGTATTTTTTTTAAAATTGTCTTTCTTTTTATAACCCTCAATTTAACCCTCACTTTTATTCATTTAAATGCCTGCCTATTATCAAGACCTATATGTGATGTCTAGGATGTTTGCCCTAAATTTACTTACTCCATGTTTCTATAATGTTAATGGCACACATAGTTCTTAACCCACTTATTTATTCCATGTTGATCAGGAACAGGTCAAATGAACTTTTTCAAGATATTCCTGGTTTAATAAGTATCCTTCAAATAAGGTTAAGTTTTAAAGTTCTGTTCTTATTTCTCAGTCCTTCAGACATGCCACATAAAGATAGCAGCAAAATCCCTAAGTCGATGGAAACCCTTAGCCATAGAATGCTGCATGGATTAATTTCAACACCTTAAAATGCATCTGGAAACAAAGACTTAATTTTATGTTGAAGGTGTTAATTATATTTGATATTTTTAAAAGTAAAATCTGTGTTTAAAAAAGCATCTGCTACCCAGAAATATGAGACCAAAAGAAATTTCACTTGTCTCAAGATATTTTCTATGGGTGATAAAATCAGTCTTCAAAAGATATTCCGTGCTTTCCTTTAATGCTGACATGTTCTGATTCTTATTCTTAATAGACTATTTTTAAAAATATTTATTTAACTGTAGAGGGACACAATATCTTATTTATTCATTTTTATGTGGTACTGAGGATCGAACCCAGGGCCTCACACTTGTAAGGCAGGTGCTCTACCACTGAGCTACAGCCCCAGCCCTTCAATAGACTATTGACAAGTATTGCCCTAACTGCCTTTCTATTTCACTGGAAAATTAGGGAATATTTATTATCAGATATTGTACTTAACAATGAAGAGAGTGTAGTATAAACCACTGATTCAAACTTTTTCATTTTAAATTTTCAATTGAGATAAAGGACAATTAATGCTTCTGTAATACACCCTCCCTTCAAAGATATTTATTAAAACATAACTGTGAAAGTTTTATAAGATGCAAGCAGTTCTACCTAGTGCTTAAAGATATGTGCATATGTGATTAAAATATTACCAAAGAAAGGTAGGAATTAATATTCCATTGTGTATACATACCACATTTTCTTTATCTATTCATCTGTTTAAGGGCACCTAGTTTGGTTCTATAGCTTTGCTATTGTGAATTGAGCTGCTATAAACTTGATGTGGCTGCATCAATATAGTATGCTGATTTTAAGTCCTGTGGATACATAATGAGGAGAGGGATAACTGGGTCAAATGGTGGTTCCATTCCAAAAATTTGAAGTAATGGTTACTTCAGAGAACAAATGGGAAGAGCAGGACATATCAGAGGGAGAGCCACATTCATTGTACAATTAAGTATTTCTTAAGCTAACTCATGGCACATAAAGGCTAATTATTACTCATAACTTCATGGCTTTTTCATATCTTAAATGTTATTTTTAGATATACCTTTTGATTATAGCTATAAAAACTGGGAAGCATGTAGTTAAATTTGCTACCATATATCTTCAACATTTCTTGACTTCCTAACTATTGATGAAGTCAGAAAACCATTTCCCTCAAACAATGACAGAAGCTGCTCTAACTAGGAATTAGGAACCAAGGTCTTCACCTCAACCTTTAATCAAATCACACAATAGAGAAAGTCAGATTTTGACTGTCCATGAGTTCCTATTCTTGAGACTGCTGCTCTCCATTTCTATTATAAATGCAAGATGGAAAACTATAGCTCTATAAACCCTTTTGAAAGATAGTAAAAAAGATGAAGGCAGATATTAATAGACACTGTATTTTTACCTTGAAAAATTCAGAGCTGCATGTCAAGAGCTCAGAGCTCTCAGCTCCTGACCACGTGGCCTATTCGCAAAAATGTTACCTGTTTCCTTCCCCCTTCAAGACACAAGAACATCTTTGGCATTGCCACTGACCCATGGGAAGAGAGCTTCCCTAGTATCTTCAAGATGCCCTCACTGCATGAGAGGCACATATGGCTTATGGAGTAGGATCCTCATTCATCCTCAGCCTATTTTTCTAAATTGAAATTTATGATCAGTGTCTTCAACGGACATTACATTAGCTATCATTAGTTGAGTGCTTAGTCTTTCCCATAGCTCTATGATCATGACTTTCAATACTAGAAGAAGTCCCCCAATTGTTTTCATAAACTGATATAAGGAGCTGATTATTCTTGGCAGATAATCTAAAATGCTTATATTACTTTTTCCATCAGTTATTGTGTTTAAATAGCAGACCTAAGGTAGAGTGCTAGAAGATGTGGTTTCCATTAGGAATATATTCTTGTGTAACTTTTCTCCAGGAATATGAAGTCCTTTGTATTTAAAATTTTTTTTGACATTTTCAGTATCATTTCACAATGAGAAAAAGTAAAGCATCATATAGCAGCATATTTAGGAGCCAGGATGTTCAAAAAGGTGAAGATTTTTTGTTGTTGTTACAAGCCTTTCCCTACATGGGATACTGTCATTGTCACCTATGTGCCTTTCAGGAAGCACCAAGTTCTATGTATATGACTTAGTTGGATCCCTAGTTCTCTTCTACTTTTATCCCCACCAGGCAAAAATGGGAAAAGGCATCAGGGAGTTGCGTTGTGCTCCACTTTGTTGGTATTAATAGGGAAATGAGAGATCATGAAGTGTGGCCAATATCTTAAGTGTTTATGTTATTACTGTCGTTCTGTCTTTAGGTAGGTATTTAGTCTCCACATCCACATTGTGGTGTCACAAGCTCCACCACTCCCTGTGTTCTTACACTGTGCTGTATTCATTCATAAATTTAGAAAACATCTCTGGTCCTCCTGGTATTTGTTTTTGTAACCTCTCCATTTTAGATAGGGAAACTGGGGACCTAAGGAGAAGTTGACCTGCTTTGGCTGCCGTGTTGTTAGAGACAGGTCTAGATTATTTCCAAGGCTTTTTCTCTAGAGTATGGTCCAGTCCCTTGTTTAGGACCAGCCCTTAAAGAAGGAAAATGGGAAAACATTTGTATCCAATGTATCCCCCCCTCTACTTTCTTTTCTCCTACCCTTCACTATCAGAAGAAACATGGAATAATAAATTGCTAATACATTACCATAAATTTATCTCAAGTCTTACCTGGCTGTATGTGTACTCCAGATGACCACTGAAAGAACAATAAAAAAAAAAAAAAACCAAAAAACTGATTTCTGGTACTAGAATGTCCACCTCTATGGCACCTGTGATATCTCAGAAAAATTGACTCTTTTCTGTTGCCTTTGAAATCGTACAATGGTGAGCTGGTTCCTCCATGTAGATATGAGGCTACAAAAGGAGTGTCATGTTCTCACCTGATGCAGGGGGCTGGGGAGCAGAGGAAGCAGGTGGGGGCAGCAGTGGCACCTTTAATTGTGCAGTGCCGGGCCTGCTTCCTCTCATCCCAAATAGATAACCCAGAAATTACATCCTGAGACTTTTTTCCCCAGAAAGAAAAGGAAGGGGAGGGATAATGTAAAAAGAAGATACTTCTAATATGGTATTAGAGTGTAATTCATAGGGAAATTTCTGCTGGAGATATGAATTTCTGAAAATAGGGATTTTTTTTTAAAGGAAAACACTGACACATCCTTAATTATAGAGTAATAAATACCAATGGCATATTATCTTCTGATATTTCCTCACACAGATATCAAAGCTTGCAGCTGTTTTTGAAAACTGATAATCAAGTACAATATAAGTATATTACATCGTGCACTTACAACACACCCTCTAACTAAGCAGCATCACTGAGCACTTACCAGGAGAAACAGACCTGCTCATAGTAGAAACCTAACTGAGCACATTTAGCTTTGAATGGTGACCTAAGAATCATAGTCAAACCAAAATGCCTGTCTTTGCCAGGAAAGGCATTCCAGAGGCAAAGAGCATGCCAAGTAAAAAGCCTTTGCTTCAGGATTATAGAAGCAGCTCTGAAAAGCCAGCATAACTTAATGATCAATCAGGAAAATACAGAGCAGTAACTATACACCTGAAGGAAGCATAAAAATGTATAAAGCATTAATAGTGGAACAGGGAGGTAGATGGGATTTTACCAGAAAGTACTAAGCTCTTAGAAAGCTGCATTTATTGCCTTCAATCCAGGCAGCAGAAAGACAGAAAGAAACATGGTCAAAGAAAAGTATGTGGACAAATGTGGGGGGTAGAAAAGGAAATGAAGGTTAAACAAGGCCAATATGATTCAGAATAAAAGGGAGGGAGGGAAGTCTAAGAAGCCAGCTGCAATTACTAAATGTTACATTAGAAGAGCTGAAATTGAGAGGGGGAGTTCTGGATATTTTACTAAGTGGATTAATGTCCTCTTCCTTGGGTGTCTGAAGTTACAGATTTTAATTTATTTGGTGCAAGGATTTATTGTGAAATTCTTAATGGTGGTGGTAAATAGAGACAGTCATAAACAAGAGAAAAGGTATCTTCTATCAACTGAAATCTAATAAACAGGGTTTGAAGCTATGAAAGATGGTAAATGGGAAAAAATTAGTTCATGATAATAGAACTTGAAGGAAAATAAGATTCAAAAAAAACAGAAAGACTTTTTAAAAGTCTCACATAGATGTGTGAAGCCAAGGTTTTGAATGACTTAGGAGCTAGTTTTATTGCCATTCTCCTTTCTCCACCCATTTAAAAAAATAAATCATAACTCTGGCATTCAGAAACATACTCATGAACATCATTTATTAATATAAAATAAATCCTGTGCTGCTCTTTGGTGGGTGGTAAGAACATGAACTAACAACAACTGGCCTGAATCAACAGCAACAGGATGATCCATTCAACCATAAGAAAGCTATAAGAAAAGAAAAACTCCTAATTTGCTCTTTTACCTTTTTTATTTTACTGCAGGATAAAGCCAAAAAGTGGAGGGAGTTGTGGCTACATCACAGGGCTGGATATGAGAGATTTCTGAACATTTTCCTAAATATGTATCAGAAGGAGGAGAAGGGTATTGAAACCTTGTGTGATTTACATCATTTTGTTGATTTGCTAATCTACTTTCTGGGAAGACAGGAAAGAAAAAAGGTGCTCCACCTTCTGCAGTTGAAGCTTCATCATGGTCTTATTCAAGTATGCTGAGCCTGTCATCTGGCTGGCAACCAGTCCACAGATACATTGATTCAGGCATTTGACTGGACAGTAATGTTGGGATCATTTAAATTAAAAATACGGATCAGAAGGTATTTAAAAATTACTGATATGCAGCTACTAATCTTGAATACAATTAGTATTTTGAGGAATGTGGGAAATCACTTAATGTCACCACATGAAAAAGACTTGGGGTAAAAAAATTTCCCAAAATGCTGTGGGAAAATGGCATTGGGGTGAAAAAATATAATCGAAAAATGCAAAAGCATCATCTATAAAGAGGAAGTTGGGTAAAATGACTAAGTAGTGTGGCCTTGTTGCCATCAACCTGGTACATCATTGTATCAGCCAAAAGTAAACAGATTGCTAAAAGAGACAAACCCCTCTATTTCCAAAGCTGACCCATTAACAAAAGGGAGAAAATACAGAAGGGTGCAAAGTGTGTTGGCTCCGTGTGATTCTCCAAGGTCATCTTCTGTCTAATTTTAGTGTTAGCAATGAGGACACAGAACTAGAAATTTGTAATGGTCAGTGAGTAGGCAACAGAGTCTGCGCACTTCTCTACTTTCTATGCAGAATTCAAGGCATTGTCAAATCAAACCTGTTTCTTAAATCTCAGGGACAGAGTGGAGATTGTTTTGAGATCATGATTAATTAAAAGGAACAGAATCAAAGCAGACATCTCTCCCTTTTCTATCTGAGCCGCAGAGCCATAGAGGGGAACTTGTGCTCTCTGGTGCTTGCAGCTATGTTCCCTGGCTTTCAGTCTGCTTGGCTTTCCCCCCTGTATTTCTAATGCTGAGATACCAGGCCAATAAAATGGAGTATACAAAATTGTAAAACAATTTGTGTGTGTGTGTGTGTGTGTGTGTGAGAGAGAGAGAGAGAGAGAGAGAGAGAGAGAGAGAGAGAGAGAATGAGAATGTGTGGGTCTTACTTTAGATAATAAATTGCAATATTTTAAGGACCAAATTTTAAAACTTAAAAATGTGTGAGTAATGAAGTTTTAAAGAAGCAAAATGTGCTTAGCAGAGTATTTATAGTCTTTTTTTCTTTTTGTTTCTTTTTTCTTTCTTTCTTTCTTTAAGAGGTTCCCCAGACCTTTGAGTGCATCAACAAACTGTCCTCCTACACCATGGAGCCTGCAGCTGTGATTTGGCCCCGGGCACCACCTACCCAGAGTCACTACCTAATGCATTTTTACATTTGCACACATTATAGAAGTGGGGGGAGAGAAGAAGAGACCCTCCACCCCCAGCGTTCTGCGTTTCCTTTTGTCGCGGCCATCAGCTGACACATGGAAAGTGTGGTGCATGGTTTTGTTTGCCTTTAATCTGTAATTAAGGATCCCTTGTCTGGAGCTTGCTACCTCTTTTCTCCTCTTTCTGCCTCTCGGGTCTTCCGCCCTTGGTCGGATCTGCCCATACGAGCTGCAGGCTGGGGGCTCTGAATGTCACTCCTCCTGGCCGCGGCCAGTCGGGAGGTGGTGGATGCAGGGGACTAGGGCGCTCAGCCGGCCCGGACTCTAGTTTTAGCAAAAGTGCAGCACCCCAGCCCCCGAGCCCCAACAGCGCGCGCTAGTGTCAGATCCACTGCGCCCACTTAGCCCGGAGCAGAAAGATCCGCCTGGGAGGTCCGCCGGGATCCTGGCCCTAGGAGTCGCCCCACCGCGAGTCCGCGTCCCCTGCTCTTGGCGCCAGAGCAGTGGACGAGCCCAAATTCGGGTCCGCTTTGGCGCCCACCCTCGACGCCTTGCTCAGTCTGGTCCAGAAAAGGGCGGGTGGGGGGAGTTCCACCTCTGATGGCGCAAGAAATAAGGAAGGGGACGTTGAGGTCACAAAGTAGTAACCGATGCCTTCTCGGCGGCTCAGGCGCGACAACCGAGCAGAGCGGAAAGCCGGGGTACCAGGGGCTTGTCAAAAGATGCGGGCACAGCGAGCTCCGGGAGCTGGCTGAGCCGGTGGCCGCAGCGCTCTTACCCACGCGGACACCCTCACACACCCGCGCTGGCACGCGCACACCCCAACACGCGCACACTGGCATGCACACACACTGGCACGCACCCTGACACGCGCGCGCCACTCAGGCTGACACACGCACACACGGCGGGTGGCCCACTGCTGCCCTAGCTCTTTTGTGCAGGCTTGACTATTATTCCTTGACCGGCATCCCCGGGAAAGAAGCGCAACCCTAGCAGCGCAGAACCTACATCTCTATGCCTTTGAGTATTTTCATAAATTCGGTTCCTTGAGTTGACCAGTCTCTCAGTAAATAAATATGATGAAGGTGCACTAAGCAAAAAAGAGAAATAATTTCGACACCCTCCCCACAAACCCCACACATACTTTAAAAAAAAAAAAAAAAACTTTTACTTAAGCAAAACCCAGGAGGAAGTGGAGACGGGTACTGAGATTCTATGGAAGAGATTCTGATTATACTTTTTTCAATACACCTCTCTTTCTGATTCTGGTATATTCAGAGGTGTGATTTAAATCCCACCCTCTGGGCACTTTCTTCTTTCGTGTCAGCCCTGTATTTTGATTACAAACTGTTTCTTCTCCTATCCACTAATTGTTAATTTAGAACTAGTAGGGAAGAGTCACTAAAGGGGATTTGGGCAGGAGACCATTTAGAAGCATCACATTGATTTGTCACTCCTCTGCTCTAAGTTTTCAAAAAACTTGGGAAAATGTTTGATTGTTTGATATTTCAAATTGTTTAAAAGCCTTCTTTGCACTATTATGATTATTTATCAATAAGTATTTATTTGAGCATACATACCACACTGGACGTGTAGGAGTAAAAAATGCCCTTTCCCCCCAATTTCTGTCCTTTTTCCTTCTATTCATCCAGGTTGTAGCATAATTTTCTCACCTTTTTTTCTAATCCATAGATATTATATGCCAAAATGATTCAAGACAGTGACCAAATCATGACATCCATCAATCAAGTTTTTCCTACTAACATTTGCCTTATTCCTCCAACTGTAGATTTAGAAACGTGGGTGGGTGAGTTAGTTAAAATAAAAGAAGAGCCCTCTAGGAGACTGGGAGAGGGTGGACCCCGTAAGCCTACCCTTGGAAAGCTGAGCAAGAACACATGGGAAGTGTACTTAGAAGAGACTGTCTGTAAACAATGATAATCAGGGCTTTCAAAATCTTAAAATGGATTGAAATATCTGATTCATTATTTATTCATCACAGCACAACTTTGCAAATCTGAGAATAGTGTTTGGAAACCAAGTGCCTTCTATTTTGTACATCAAATAAGCAGATGGGTCTCCCTTCCAAACTGTGACTAAAGGGTTAAAGCTATAATTTTAGAAAAGAATCTCAGGAAATGACATTAAGATCTGATACATTTCCTTTTCTTTCTGGCAATACTATCCCCCAAAGAAAAAATATATATACTTATTGATATCATGATAATGTTTCCCATTCTGAGTACGAGTGTCAGACTGATTCCCGTTTATGTAAGTGTTTTTAAAACTGCGAGGACACTTTCACTACTATGAAAGCTGATGAGCCAATGAAGGGGAACTTCTTTTAACTCCATAATAGCAGGTTACGTAGTAAATGAACACTGATGGTCAAATAGCCAATTATGGTATAAATATCCGTTGTTTACAGAGAGGTGTTAAATGAGCCTTTGGAGCACAAAGGATTAGGCCCGTCTAAGCTACAATTTGTTCTTCAACCCATTATGCCTTCCCTTAAAAAGGCCAGTGCCATTGTAGGTAATGTGCACACAGAACGTACTTCTCTATGTTGATTTTAGTTTGCTTTATTTCAATGCACACTGTTGTTTACTTTTTAAAATTTAAATAAATGTCAGCATTGTATAATTTCTATGTTAACAAAGCAGTGAGCAAAATCCCTTGTATGTTTATAAAATATTATTGTTTAATTCACATAGTTTAGAAATTCCAAATGTTGAGAATAGGAAGGAGGCCAAATACCATCTGTTTATAACTATGATGCATCGTAATATGTGTACTTTTAAAAGGAGTTTGGTCAATCATGCCACTATTTTATCTGCTCAGAATATGTTGAAAATTTAAAACGTAATTTACAGGATTACTTTTAGTGGGTTGCATCCAACTGTGAGTTGTAAAGAAATCGGTCTCTTCTGTTTTTCTCAAATTAATCATGTAACAGCCCCAATTAATGGGGGCTGTTAAACGTGTCACTTTTTGCTTAGCTCCAGAATTCTTCTAACTTTGGCTCAGTCCACCTTCTTGGTGCTGATAAAAACTCCAAGGACAAATGAAACAAAACATTCCTAGCTGTGTCTTTCTGCCAGGAGATAGTCACTTAGAATGGGAAGCAGGGTATGGTAGCTAATAATTAGCTAACATCAGCCCTGAGAAATTACCTGTGAAATACCCTTTGGTAGTGGGTTGAAAAACAACATTTGACACTCCCTGTTTTAAAATAGTACATTCTTGTCCTTGAGACTTCTGATTTAACTTACCTTTTATTTCAAAGACATCTAATTGCATACCATGTAACAAAAGGGAGCACACTTAGTTGCAATGGATGAGCAGGTTTTTTGTTTTTGTTTTGTTTTGTTTTGTTTTTAAAGTCACAAACTTAAGTTATTTAGTTAGAAACTCTCCCTCTACAAACAAGAGTATCTCTCTCAGCCAGGCCTTCAATTCTAGGCAGCCATAATTCTGATGTCCAGAGGTGATTTTCAGGTCTCACACCATGGGGTCTGTCTTTTAGAAGGGAAGAACTTGAGATGAACTCAGATGTCCTGAAAATAAATCAGAAAATGTGAAATAACATTTACTAGCACATGATATGGCCTGATTGATTTTTAGCAAGGTAGGATTAGTAAAAAACTGCATCTTGAAATGTTTTTATAGATAAACATATGCAGAAATATGAAAACAAACTCCAAAAAAACTGGACATGTTCTGGATATTTTACTTCTCAGTACAGTGTTCAATGAAAAAAAAGGTGCTGCATGGAGTGGTCTCTTTGTGCTATTTATCAATATTTGTTTTTTCAAACATTTTAGTGTCAGAAGCTTCATTTAAAATTATAACAATATGTAACTGAGAACATTAAGAGTATGTCATCCAAGTAAACAAACTGACCTATATATTAGTTTTTTCAATCTAATTTTTACATTTTAAAATCTATTTGCTTTCTTTCTGGCCAATTCCCCCCCTCAAACGAATCTTCATTTTATGAAAATATGCCTTGACTTGTATTTTTAGAGTAATAAGAAGATGGAGAAGAAGGAAGAAGAAAGAAAGAAAAAGAAAAAAGAAATGGAAAACAAAAGAAGGAAGAAAGGAAAAGAAATGTGAGGAATAAACAGAAATTAGAGAAAAGGGGAGGTGAGAATAGGAGAAGACAGAACTGTGGTAAAAGGTTTTTCATAAAAAGTTATCAAAATTGCTTTGAGTGGATAAGTCAATCATTAGGAGCATCATAATTTCCAAGTAAAACCTAGATTGTTTTATTCAGATATTAAATAGCTAAAGGAAACTTGAAGTGAATCTTTTTTGATACCTGTGGACCAGTTTTTCCACTCAAACACAACATTCTTGCATGAAGTCTGTATTCCATATCTGTATCCTACTGTGGGAGACAGGGAAGAAGAACTAGAGGCATTCACTGCTTTTAAGGCATTTACAATTTAAAAACAAGCAGTAAATAGATAAAATGAATAAGACCACACATAATGTACTGTTTTATGTTGCCTATTGTAAATGTAAAAATGAGGGTGATTTTAGATGGAGGAATTTTTCAGATGCTTTACTTCTGAGTACTTTGGCTACAAGTTAATTTCTAAGCAAGTTAAACAAGACTAAAATGAATAAACCCTTTAGAAATCCCAAGCCTAATGAGTTACAGTAGCTACATAATGAAGATTGAAATTGGCATGTAGGTGTGCATATCTTGATCTCCTTAGAGCCAACTTGGCGCCCTAGTGATGACTTGTTGTGAACATGTAAGTCATTGTGGCAGTCTTATTATCTTAGCAGCCAAGTCACTTTATAAAATATATGTTAATACATAATTATAGAGCCCTGAAATAACACTATGCAACTTAAACCATTATTGAATGGGCAGTTATAAGCATAATGAAATTGGGTAAAATACGAAAAGAAAGGAATTAAAAATCAGAAAAAAAATGTATGCAAAACATACAATTCTTCAACTTGAGCTAAAGCATGACAGAAGCTTTTTTTCATCTTGATTTTTGTTGAAGAGTAATAGACCCAAGAAAAAGTCAGTTGAGGACTGTAACTAAACAAACCATAAGACAACAAGAGCAAACTTTTTTTTAATATTTATTTTTTAGGTGTAGATGGACACAACACAGTGCCTTTATTTATTTATTTATTTATTTTTATGTGGCGCTGAGGATTGAACCTGGGTCCCACCCATGCTAGGTGAGCATTCTGCCGCTGAGCCACAATCCCAGCCGAAATGTTTTTTTTTTTTTTTTTTTTTTTTTTAAAGAGAGAATATAGAAAGTAGTAAACTTCAAAATTTAAGAAGAAAAGATATAAAATTTAATACACACAATCAATAATAAATATTCTTCAGTTTCACATGATGGCTAATTTTAAGGGAAAAGTCTGTGGAAAATTCAGAGAGATGACTATAATATGGTAATTAACTCTTTACTCTTTCAGCCTTAAAGGACAGAGAGTAGAGTAAGGTTTCTTTTATGTTCAGACCTGCAGCAACCTCAGAGATCAAATCTGCCTCTTCAAAAGAAATAAAAGGAATTCTAGTAGCTCTCCAACTCAAGTGCAAGTCTTACTGTTGGCCCCATTCTGACCAAGTCTCTGGATTCTTTGCTCTTGATAGAATCCTTGCCTCTCAGAGGTAAGCCACAGGTGGTTTCTTGTATTATTCTGGTGGACACTGTCCTTTCTGAATATACTCTAGCTGTTAGCCATTCTGTTATACATGGGAAGCTCTTTATAAATTTAGATGCATGTTTTCATCTGTGATCTAATTTAGTCTTTATAATATCCTTGTGTTATAGGTAAGCCATAGCTTTCGTTGCAGGCTTCAGAAGAAAAACCTCAATCCATATTGCTAGTAAATTGCAAAGCTGGGACTAGATGTCTAATCAGATGGGGCTCAGTTTCCTCCTGTGCTTTAGACTGGATTCCCTACTTCCTTCTTCATTTGAGTTGTGATCATAGGAATAAATTACAAACACAGTCTTTGTATTGGGTGGGGAAAAGGAGGAAAAGGAAGAAGAGTAGAAGTGGAAGATATCAAATTAAAAAAAACTTCATATTTTTCTGTGAAGTAGGGAAGAGTAAGTCGTTAATTTTCTTCCTTTTTGCTTACAGAAATTAATGAGGAGATCAGTACTTCCTAAAATTTGTACCATATAAAGGAAAATTTAATTTCAAAGCTTTCATAGTGCTCTGTGCTTTAAAGGAGAGCAATCTGAAGTAGATGGCACATTGACAGAGATTCTTAATATGTTCCCAGGCATGCATGAGTGGGTCACAAGCTGGATTTGGAGTAGAAGATGAAGAACTACTCAGCTAAGAAACTAGTAGGAATATAAGGAGACTGTAAAAACTCCAATAGGAAAGAAAAGAATATGGTCAAAGAATAGAGGGACATAAGCTAGGACTAAGATAATGTGTCTTAACAATTTCCATGTAGTGGGATATATAGTAGGCAGTTATATTATTTTAGTAGAAGGGTATGTCACACTTGAGTTTTTAGCTTGTGCTCCAATATAACCTCCATCCATACCCCCAAACTTCTTTGAGTGTCTATTACACAAAAATGACTCGATTTAGTTCCACATTTTGTAATGAAGGCATGGGGAAGGTGGGCAAAGGTGACATTGCACAAGGTGTGACTGAAAGACTGGAGTTTGTGGAAGTGGGACATAGGACAGAAGACATTTGGAGAAGTGGAGGCCTTCTGAGAATGAATACTAAGAAACAAGAAAAGCCTTAATGGGGGAGGTCTTAGAAACAGCAGACCACTGAGTGTTGACGTTGTGGACACTTAGTATTTTGGGGTGCTCAACATCTCTCTACCCTTCTATCAGAGTATATTTGAGGAAGTAGTTCTTGATTCTGAATATAATCAGATATGAAAATTGAATCTTGCTTTGAATAAAAGAACAAAAAGACACTTTGGTAACCCAGTCTATCTGATCTAGAGTTCCTAGATTATATTCCCCAAAGAGAGCTGTTGGGGTCTTCTTCCCATCTCCACGGTTCCTGGAGTTCCTACCATTGCCACATTCAGACTCTCAGCCTCCCAGCCTTCTATTCCTTATCCATATGATATTTCTCACAGGCAAAGCAAACAGAGTACCTGGGCTCATCTAACTTGCTCAGTAAATAAAAACTATTATTCAGAGGGTGTAGAATGGCTACATCTACATACCACCCTGGCATGTTAGCTTCTCTTTAACTGGCCCACCATGGTCCTAAGAGGCCTGCAGTGATCGGTTCATCACATCCTCACCATATCCCTTTTCTCAGACACAGAAGAAGGATTTTTTTTTTCTTGGTGTCTCTTCCTGAAGCCAAGGAAAGAGTTTTCTAGAAGTCCATCAAGAAAATTCTCCACAAAACTTTTTGAATCATATATGCATAAACTGGCAAGAGAAATAGGAATGTGGGAATGGTTTTGATCAATTAGAACCTAATCCTAAGCCATATGGATGAGGGATAAATATATCACAAACAAAACTAAAATAAGCCTCACCAGGATAAGAGAAAGGAAATCGCTGTTTCGTAGACAACCCCTGCGGCACCTTCTTTCAGTAAGTACATTTAAGTCTTCTTTAGTCAGATTTAGTCTGTTGCTTGCAAACAAAGATTTCTAATTAATATATCCTATTATAAGTACTACTGGGATTACTTAAAATTTTGATAGCTTTTGGTAGATAGATGTAGACAGAAGTTACTTTTACTTCAAAGTTATTTCTTTTTACCTTCTATGTGTCAAAAGTTTATTGACAACGACTTAAAATTTCTAATTATGGTTAAAGACTTAACTTTTACATTTACTCATAGATTTCATTTTTGTTCTTTTAGTAATCCATTTAGTTATCACTTTCTTCCTTATTTATTCAAAAAGTGTTATTAGATATCTAATATTGCCTGTGAAAGGCACTGGATTAGTCAGAAAACAACCCAGACGTTAAATAAAAATTGTGTAACCTCAAACTAAGGCCCTTTCCTCCCACTTTATAAGACATTGTTAGAGGGGAGCAGTGGAACAAAAATTAGAAAGACCTGGATGTGGCCAGCCTTCTCTTTTGCTGACAAATTTCCCCACTGTGCCTGTGTGGGTTTCTCCATTCTTGTGTTCTGAAAGTGAGTCTTGCATTAACAGACAAGTTCTTTTGGGGCTTTAGGAATGAGAAGAGGGAGGAAAGAGACAGAGAACAGAAGTTCCAAAGGTTAAACTGGGGGGAGGAGGTTATCTTGATGTGAGAGTGGAATTTGAAGACAGACAGAAAGGAGCAGAAGCAGCTGCTGTGTGTGAGCCACAGAGATGGGGAGGTGGGGGGTGAAGAACAGTCGGGGACTCTGTGCCTTCCACGATATTCAAGAAAATACATGAAGCATTTGAGTCACTTTAATATTATTTTTGGTCACTGCAGTGTGTGTGTGTGTGTGTGTGTGTGTTCTTAATTATGATGTTGTTCATGTGGGCTATAACTTTGTAGTATCTAGAGCTCTTTTTGATGCAAGCAACAGAAATCAATTCACTAATCAACAGTAAAATTAGTCTAGGAAAAGTCCAAGGACGTGAACTTGGGCATTTGAGTCTGAGGTCTCTATGCTCAAGCACTATCTGGAATCTTTCCTCTGTTCTCCTCTCCTCTGGATTGCTTTCTTTTTCTAGAAGGCTGTTTTGATGTGGTCACAAAGATGACTCATGTAATTCATATGATCCTTACAACTTCATAAGAGAGAAGTGTCCATGTCAGACCCTGGCCAAAGACACTTACTCCCCAGCCTCGCTCACTTTCCTACAATAGTGACAGGGGCGAGAGGGCAACTGAGGGTGACATTACTTCAGATGACCATTCCAGTGTTACATTGGATGACTCCTTCAATTCGTATTAAAGAAACTTTCCAGTTGTTTACAGAGGAACAAGTAGTGATATAGTTTACATTGTATCTCTTGTTAACAAGTCTCTTCTTAGTTATATAAGTTACTATCACCATATGGAGTTGAATTTTAACTTAAATTTAGATCTCTAATTGTCTTTTCAAATGTATTCCAAAGGATTATACTCCAAGGTAACTTTGAAAGGAAAGTTATTGGATATGCAGAAGACATACCAAAAAAAAAAATGAGAATAGAGCTATAAGACACAGTTTCAGCAAGTAAAGCAAATATTCCCCACTGGAGAAATAATTGACTTACACTTAAATATCATTTAGAAATACTCGATCCTTTGCAGATCCCCTAAAAAGAAAAGATACCCACCAGAAGATTAGCCTGGGTTTCCTTTTGTTGTTGAGACCTACTCAAAAGAATTGCCTGTTATATCCCAGACAGTCCAATTAAAGACATTAGAAAGAGATTATAGATTTTCCAAGCTAGAGAGGTTCATATGACCACTTCGTGTACTGTGGACTATAATTCAGATATTGAGTATCTGTTCAAAACTACTTGCTGATTTCTATGAAAAGTTGTTTATTTCTAATGATGAGAGTCACTTATATGAAAGTCTGAGTTTAACCAAATTGGGAATGCAAATACAAGCCTGGTACACTTTTTGCATGCCCCTAAATCGCACAATTAGTACTCATAGTATTAAAGAGGTCAAGGTCATGAGAACTGGTTATATAAATTACTTGTGTCTAGAATGATCTGCACAACTATTGGTGATCAAAAGTGATTCAAAATGCTTTTGGCTCTGACTATGAGGATTTTATCATAATATGGAAGAAAATGATATATCTTTGTATATAGATAAACATATTTGGATAACCTATTGTAAATAAACAAAATGGAAATTTGTGTGCACACTGTTTAGTGTAGTTATAGGAGACTGTATTATTGATCTCAATTTCTCCCTATTATAGAATCATACATTGTACATCCATGTTCGTTTTCCATGTGAATTTACAGTACCTCTACTAGAGGAAACAGAGTACTTCCCCAACTATTGATATTGGGTTTAACCAGAGACTTGCCATGTCAATTGACCAAAGGAATTAGATGGAAGTAACAGTATTCCCAATCCAAGACAAAGCTCCAATGGACATCACATGTTCTGTCTTCTTGAACTTCTGTCATCTACCATGAGAATACCAGAGCCTGGATTGCCACTATTTCATGAAGAATTTGGAGATACATGTAACAGACCTGAACCCGACTTGTATCCTAGAGCCCAGAAATGGAACCTGCAGTTGAATCTTGGTACAGATTAGTTGTAGCAAAGCATAGACCCCCCAAAGGGGGAACAAATGCGACTGTTTTAAATTATCAAATTTTGGAGTATCTTTAATAAAACATTATTATATCAGTAGCTGATTAATAGAGTAGTATTTTTTCCTTTCTCCACAGATGTTCTGAAGTTGAAGGTGCATCTAGCAACTCATAACATTGTAGGATTGAGGAATTTCAGTAATTACATAGTTTATCATTTAATTAGAATTAGGGGAAGTGGTACAAAAGGATGTAGAAAACACCAAACACTGAGTCCTAACCTAATCTAAGAGTCAGGAAATGTTTCTTGGAGGAAATGACATTGAAGCTGATATCTAGCCTTTGGCAAGCACACTTGGGGGTGGGACAGGGAGCAGTCCACAAGGGAACAATGCTTGCAAGGCTGCTGAAGCAAAAGGGAGCTCACTGCATACAGAGAAGTATCTGGAAAGCAGAAAGGAAGCATGCATGTACCAGAAGAAGAGAGGTTTCCTTTATCACAGTGTGATGAGCTGAACCGTATCTCTCCCAAGATTCGCATGTTGAAGCCGTGACCCCCCAGTACCTTGGAATGTGACTATTTGGAAAGGGGACCTTTAAAGAGATAAAATAAGGTCATAGGGGTAGGCCCTAATCCAGCATAACTTTTTTTTTTATAAGAGGAAATCAGAATACAGACACAAATGGGGAAGACACAGAAGAGAGACAGACATCCCAAAGACAAGAAACCCCTGAGGAGAGAACAGTTCTGACACCACCTTGATCTCAGACTTTCAGCCTCCATAAGGGAGAGAAAGCAAATGTCTGTTGTCTAAGGCACCCAGTCTGCTGCATTTTGTTATGGCAGTCCTAGCAAACCAACACACAGAGTATGTCCTGTTCCAAGAACAGTGCTCATCTATATAGGTGTTCAGTTGGATTAGTGACTGATGGGAAAATGAATTATATGAAATGGACCATATAAAAGATTTTCAAACATTTTTATTTTATCTATGAGCAAGTCATGAGGGTTTTAAGTAACAAAGTGAATTCATCAGATTTAGATTTTAGAAAGATTCTTTGGGCCCCAGTGCAAACAATTGGAGAGGAGAGAATTAAGAGAATGACACTGTAGTTCAAGGTAAGACAATGGTACCTTAGTTTAAGGTAGAGGCAGTGGAGATTGAAACAAATAGATTGGTTCAAGATATATTCAGGAATGGGCAAGGCTTGGTTGTTGGTTGAATAAGTAAGGTGAAGAAACACTTAGGATGACTTTCTGGTCTGGGAATGTAGATTTGAGAAGAAGCTCAACCAACACAATTTGAGGGAAGGTAACTTTGGAATTCCTATAGGATTTCCAAGAAGAAACTTCCAGTTGAGGATTATTATGGTATAGATACTTGAACGTTCTCCCACTACATATACTAAAAATGCTAGAAACAATAAAATTAATATTCTCAATAGCTGAATTTTGAAGAAAGTAAGAGAAATCACCATGGTTGTCAAAAGGAAGAGGGAACCGCAGGCTGAGTGGTAATCACCTAAGGGCTGGGGGTAGGCAGGGGGTGGTTAAGGCCTCAAGAACCTAGAGGCTTGCATTTTCATGCTCAAAGAGACCCAGAAGACAAGTTCTTGGGCATTCTTGGGGAAGGAGGAGAAATGAGATAGAATCTCTTATATAAATCCAGAATCATTTAAGGTATACACCCCCAGTAGCTTCTTGGCAGCCTAGAAATAATATGCATACCAGCCCAAAAAGAAAAAGGAAGCTTGTCTGTCTAGGCCCAGGTGCAGGCTAGAAAACAGAGTTCATAATCACAGCCATGTTCTTCATGTGAGCTCAGTGTTCAAAATGCATGGCCCTAAAAATTCCATGTTCAGATGTCAACATATTCTCAGCAAAAGCCAACTGAGAACAAATCTGGTATGATAAAAGCAGACCACCCAAGATGTCTCCAGATGAAGCCGATTAAAGGTGGGCTCACCATTCAAAATCACAAAACACCCAAGAAAACTATCCACCAAGATAGATTTAGTAAAGAGCAAAACAGCAGAATTGTACCGCTAGGAACTTCAGATAATAGAACTATCAGAGAGAGAGAGAGAGAGAGAGGCGGGCAGGGGCAGGGGTGAGATGCATAGGTTCAAAAGATTAAAATTTTAAAAAAAGGGGAATTTTTTTTTTTAAGAGAGAGAGAGAGAATTTTTTTTATTTTTATTTATTTATTTTTTTGGTAGATGAACACAACACAATGTCTTTATTTTTATGTGGTGCTGAGAATCGAACCTAGGTCCTGCACATGGTAGGCGAGCGCTCTACCGATGAGCCACAATCCCAACACCCCCCCAAAAGAGAATTTTTTAAAAAACAATAAAAACAAGATGCAAAGAGATGTGAAAAGAACTAATTACAATGAGAAATATAAAATAGAGCTCAGGAAGTTAATATAATCAATCATTTTAAGGGCATATAAATATGGCTTAGAGGAATTTATAAATTTGAAAACAGATCTGAGGTTAAAAAGATATACATATGTACATATATATATAGTGTGTGTGACAAATACACACACAATATGTATATATAATAAGTATATATAATTTATTTCTGAATATATACACAAAAATATATATGCAAAACAAACTGTAACTTAAATAGCTTATGAGAATAGGAATTTCATAAGGATTTAGTAGAGGGAATGGAGAATAATTACCTATTAAAACAGATGAACTACAAAAGAATCGACAACAGACTTCTTAATAGCAACCTAGTGGACAAAACAAAGTAAAATTAATATCTGCAAGTTGCCAAGAGAAAATAGCTGCCAACCAACAATTTTATATGCATATATACTTCATACCCTGTATTTATGTCATTCAAGCATCAGATCAAATACAAATCTTTCTTTCCAGATGAAGAATGAGAAGCTATGACTCACAGAACTTTGCAGAAATCTTAAATCAAAGTGTTCTTCAATAGAAAGAAATTGAATCCAGGCAAGAATGATGTATAAGAAGCATTAGTGACATAATAGTAAATATGTAGATAAACCTAGCCAACCATTTCAGAATAAAAAGGTGGAACATTTCTTGACTTTATAGTAGTTATTTCAGTGGAGAAGAGGGCAAAATTGTATAATTTAGCCATACAAGTAATGTTTTATTTCATAAGTTGGATAGTGGACCAAGTCTATAACTCCATAACTCTTCATTTTTGTGTGTATATTAAAGTGTTATGAGAATTTTAGAAATAAATGAATTGCATATTTTTTTAAAGCCCAGAAAGTCTAAAAATAATAGCATAGAAAACAGATGGGTATGATCACATCTTGTCCTGACATCTTGCATTCTTTAGAAGAAGGATAACATACATAGACTTTAAGCTTTATGAAGACAAGATAGAAGAACAAAAATAAAATATGTTTGCTAGGGAGAATTATTTTTTTAAAAAAATTGATTGGCCCCTCCCCCAAAGAAAGAAAAAAAACCCTACAAGGATGGTAAATAAAAACACAAAGTATAATGATTGAAGTAAGTCCAAATATACAAGACATTATAATAATCCAAGCAACATAAAGTTGCCACTAAAACTGGTGCTGAAAGCCAAATTTATATATCTGAGTAAATTATGTTTACTGGAAATTCATGTAAACCGTAAGGTATGAAAAGCTTGGAAGTAATTTTTTCTTTTCTTTTCTTTCTTTTTTTTTTTTGCAGGGGGGGGGTGGTACCAAAGATTGAACTCAGGGGAATTCAACCACTGAGCCATGTCCCCAGCCCTATTTTGTATTTTGTTTAAAGACAGGATCTCACTGAGTTGTTTAGCACTTCGCTTTTGCTGAAGCTGGCTTTGAACTCCTGATCCTCCTGCCTCAGCCTCCTCAGCTGCTGGGATTATAAATACGCATGCACCACCATGCATGGCTTGGAAGCAAATCTCTAGGACAAGAAACACCTTACTAGGGGAAAAAAGAAAAACTATATATAAAGAACTCAAAAAACTTAACACCAAAAAACCAAATAACCCAATCAATAAATGGGCTACCGAACTGAACAGACACTTCACAGAGGAAGAAATAAAATCCATCAACAAATATAGGAAAAAGATGTTCAACATCTCTAGCAATTAGAGAAATGCAAATCAAAACTACTCTAGGATTTCATCTCACTCCAGTCAGAATGGCAGCTATCAAGAATAGAAACAACAATAAATGTTGGCTAGGATATGGTGAAAAAGGTACACTCATACATTGCTGGTGGGACTGCAAATTGGTGCAACCATTATGAAAAGCAGTATGGAGATTCCTCAGAAAACTTGGAATGGAATCAACCTTTGACCTAGCTATCCCACTCCTCGGTTTATATCCAAAGGACTTAAAAATCAGCATACTATAATGATGCAGTCACATCAATATTTATAGAGCTCAAAATAGCTAAAATATGGAACCAACCTAGATGGACTTCAACAGATGAATGGATAAAGAAAATGTGGTATATACACACAGTGGAGTATTATTCAACCTTAAAGAAGAATGAAATTATGGCATCTGCTAGTAAATGGATGGAACTGGAGAATATCATGCTAAGTGAAATAAGCCAAACCCCCCAAAACTAAAGACTGAATGTTTTCTCTGATATTCGGATGCTAATTCACAATAAGGTGGAGGGCAGTTAGGGAGGAATAAAGTTACTTTGGACTAGGCAGAGGGGAATGAAGGGAGGATATGAGGTAGGGAAGTAGGAAGGACAGTAGAATGAATTGGACTTTAGTACCTTATGTGCATATATGACTACATGACCAGTGTGATTCTACAATATGTACAACCAGAAGAATGAGGTGTTATACTCCATTTATGTATGATGTATCAAAATGAATTATATTGTTTTGTATAACTAATTAGAAGAAATGAAAAAAAAATGAATTTAAAAAGCTGGAGCTAGTAACAGAAAATAATAAATTTTAAGGTTATATGCACTACATCAGCAATGTTAAGAATAATGGTGGTGGGACTGAGGTTGTAGCTCAGTGGTAGAGCACTTGGCTTGCATCATGTGAGGCACTGGGTTCAATCCTCAGCACCACATAAGGATAAATAAATAAAATGAAGGTATTGTGTCCATGTATAATTTTTAAAAAAAAATTAAAGAATAATGGTGGCTACTACATAATGGAAAAAGTTATACATCAGCAATTCCCACCTTGTGAGCAACAAATAGCACACATGCAAAAAATATATGAGGCAGAAGTTAACCAAACTACAATATCAACACTGATCTCTAAGAAATGCTTCTGTAATTTTCTTCTGTAATTCTTCTGATGTTTGCTAGTTCAGTCACTCTCACTTTAGCAACCAGTTTCTTCTCCTCAATGCTTATCCCCAGATGGATGCTCTCCTTTCCCTGTTTAGACTCTGAGTCCCCACACCAGGTCAACCTGGAATGTGTGAGTATCTTCTTACTCTGTTCAGGCTGATTCTTTACACTAGGCTGGTCAATCAAATAGATAAAATCTTAGTAAGGATATGGAAGATTGGAACACCACAAATTGGAAGCTTGATATGTATTGAATCTTAAAATCAACAGTTAGGGAATTTGGAATGTTTTCAGCATACTTGGAGAATTCTCCAAATTGATGACTGCCATAGTTCATTTTAGGTGTCAAGTTAACTAGGTTGCAGGATACACACCCATAGTTTGGCTTATAAATACAATTTTTCACTAAAAGGAAACAAGACTTAGAGAAATGGCTTTTGGCTGGATTAGAGGAAGAAAAGTATAAGAAAAGCTTGGAACTTATTGTGACAGAAACCAAGGAAGTGCAAAATAATGAAGATGTGTCAAAAAACAGAAGTAAGCTTAAAAGGTCTCCCACTGTCCAAACTGGCCAAAGGTTAACTCTGATAATACATTGGTAGTAACTCATATTAACTTATGATGTTAAACAAAATATGAAGCTATAAGGCATAAGTAAAAGAAAAAAATGAAGGTTTGATGAGAAACAGGATACTTACATAGTACTATGGCTTGAATATATGTGTATATCCAAAAATCAAATGTTAGCAAATAATACCTAATGTGATAGGATTGAGAGGTGAAACTTTTTTGAAAACGATAAAGTCATGAGGGCTCTAACCATAAAAATGGATTAGGGTCTAGTGGGAACAGCTCTTTGTTTCTAAGATGACACTTTGTGGCTCTATACTCACATGGTAGAAGGCTAAAGGGAAAATGTGTCAAAAAAGTACTAGGGTGTTCACTTCGACCTCTTTTTAACCCTTTTTGCCCTTCAGCCTTCTGCCATGTATGAGAGCACAGCCACCAGGTGTCATCTTGGAAGCAAAGAGCAACCCTTACTAGACACTAAATCTGCTAGTGCTTTAGACTATACAGACACCAGAACTGTGACAAATAAATTTCTCTTGTTTAGTAGATATCCAGTATCAGTGATTTTGTAAGAATAGTACAAATGGTTTAGGAAAGATAATTTTAAATTACTTTGCCACAAAAAAGGAAGAAGAAATTGTTTTATGGTGGGGGAGCCTAGAAGGCATTACTTTCATCAGATGAATGTCAGTTACTGATGCCATGCATGACCTGGGAGGAGGCATCAGGAAGAACACAGCATAGTTACTACAGTGTTATAACCTGACTCTAATCATAAGGAAAATCAGACAACCTTAAACTGAGGAAAAGAAGTCTCTCTCTCTCTCTCTCTCTCTCTCTCTCTCTCTCTCTCTCTCTATATATATATATATATATATATATATATATATAACTAGACTCATTCTCAAAGGCATCAAAATTATAAAAGTTGAGGACAAAGTGAAGAATATTCCAGACTGAAGGAGACTAAAGAGGCATAACAACTAAATGCAGTGTTTAATTTCAAACTGGATTCTTTTGTTATAAAAAAAAAATACTATTGCATTAAGTGGTGAGACTTGAATGTGGTTTGTGGACTGAAGGGAAAGAGTGTATTCAAATTCCTTTCCTGATTTCATTGGTTGTGTTGCTGCTGGGGAGGAGTTTATTCTTACATGCAGAAAATAACGTATTTGTAAGTATCTGGAACTAATGAATCTTTGGGTCAACAAATTGCAAGTATTGAGGAAAAATGAATTATTCATATGGTGCTTTAGCTAGCTTTTTGGTGGCTGTGACCAAAAGACCTGAGAAGAACAACTTAGAAGAAGAAAAGTTTATTTAGGCTCATAGTCTCAGAGATTCAGTCTATTGGTCGGCTGACTTCATTGGTTTGGGACAAGTGAGGCAGAACATCATTACAGAAGGACAAAACAGAAGAAAGAAGCTCACATGGAAACTAGAAAGCAAAGTGAGAGCTCCACTCACCAGGGACAAAATTTAAACCCCAAAGGCACATCCCAGTAATCTATTTCCTCCAGCCATACCCTACCTGCCTACAGTTACCACACACATAATCCATATCAGTGAGTTAATTCACTGATTATATTATAGCTCTCATAATCTGATCATTTCCTCTCTGAAAATTCTTGTGTTGTCTCACCCATGAACTTTTGGGTGACACCTTATATCTAAACCATAACATATGGCTTTTTGTGACATTTTCATCATTGTAAAAATTTAAAGAAAACAATAGCAAAATAAAAGATGCCTGATGTAGCTTAAGTAGCATAGAAGAGAATGCACAGCCTGTACTTATTATAATGAACAAGAGTATGATGAAAATTAGTGAGTTAATAATAAGTTAATAAGCTAGGGAAGAGACACACTAACCAGACTTTAAAGGGGAAAAATGAGATAAAAGGAAATTAAAAGGACAGGCAACAAAATTAATGAAGTTGAAGACAAGCAAGAGAACTAACAGTGACCTTTACTCTCAGGACAGTAGCTAGGCCTTCCCTCTTACTTGCTGGAGGAGCAACGGAAGCTGCTGCAGAAACACAGAGTGAAAATGAGTCAGCTTAGCTTTTTGAATTTCCAAACATTAGCCATTTGTATATAAAAGAGGAAGGCCCCAAAGATCTCCAAACATGGCATTAATATCAAAAACAAGGGACCTGGAAGGCTAGATGAAAAAGTACTATTCCCCACACCAAATTAAATAAAGACCCTATAGACTAACAAAGGGAAGAACAGAAAAAAATGGTTAGAGGAAAGGTGCAGAACTCTGGTGTTGATAGTGTCTCTGTAAATGGACTTTAAGCCCTGACCCTCTCATACCAGCTGCTAGAAATGCCCACAGGACAGGAGAACATTGGAACAAAGATCTTAGTAGTCTTGCATCTGGGGGTAACCTGGGTTAGCTTTTCCTTGCTGTGACTAAAATACCTGACATGACCAAATTAGAGGAGGAAAAGTTTATTTGGGCTCAGAGGTTGAGTTCATAGTCATCCAGTTCCATCACTCTGGGCCCAAGGTAAGGCAGAGCATCACAGCTGAAAGTTGCAATGGAGGAAAGCTACTCCACTCCTGGTGGCCGAGGAATAGAGGGAGAAAGAAAGAGAGGGAGAGAGTGAGAAAGAGAAAGAGAGAGAGAGAGAGAGAGAGAGAGAGAGAGAGAGAAGGAGGAAGGGAAAAGGAAGGGAAAAAGAGAGAGAGAGAAAGAAAGAAAGAGAGAGAGGTAGAGACCATAAGGAAGTTGAACCCCATAAGGAAACTGGCCCATAACCCCAGCCATTCCCCACCTTGCCTACAGTTACCACCCAGTCAGTCCATTCAGACTAGGATGGAATGATTAGGTTATAGCTTTCACAATCCAGTCATTTCACCTCTGAACATGCTTGCATTAACACAGGAATTTTTCAGAACTACTCACTTCTAAACCATAACTGAACCCAGGGAGGACTCTAGGCTCACATACTCCCTTGTGCCACTATAACCCAGCAGCAGTACAAAGGTGATGGCCATGTGGGGTCTTCAGGTAGTCAGTTCGGGAGAGCCTTTGTGATCCTGACATCCCCATGAATCTCTCAGTAAGCCACGTTCTTTCTATGGACCTCCCCAAAAAACCCTCAGTGATGCTTAACCTAAGAGTTCTCACATGGGGCATAGTAAGGTTAAGGTTAATATTAGGTTTAGAGTAAAAAATAAGAACCAGGTGGGATGGTGACATCTGAGAGACTTGCATGAATTGACACTGGGATACCAGAATGGCAGCATCTCTCTCAATGAATGTCAGCATTAATAGATGATGGCTCCCATTCCGGCCCTTGTTCCTTGTAAGCTACTCTGAGCACAGATTCAAAAGTATCCCAATGGCTCTTTTATAAGTTAATGGATGATTGGAAGCATGGATGGGTGAGTGAATAATAAAAGAAGAACACCAATTTAAAAACCACTCTGTTATAGGACTTCACTTGAGGAAGCCACCTAGAGATAGTCACATTCTCCTCATACACTAATGCCCATCCTCACTCTGTGTCCATGATCTGCAGCTGCTAACAGTGGGAGAAGAATAGGTTCTTATATCAGTTCCATCAGCAGTCGAAATAGTCCTGAGGTTACCAGATAAGCAAGTGGCTTTGCAAAACAGAACATTGGATAGAAGTATCATTGGGAGTTTCATGAAACTGAAAAATATTTCAAAAAAGAATGACTTACAATTTTGCTTATTTACTGAAAAGAAATAAAGTACATTTGAATTGTTCTCTATCCTGTTCAGAATCTACTCTTTTAATCTTGGCCTTTCTAGGTTTTCATTTGTATACTTAGATCTTAGTGGAAGCAATTTGTAATTCTAAAGCAGTCTACAAAAGTACACTCAAACAGCATAACCCAACCACAATTTTATGCAGATTTTTTCCCCTTAGATTCTGCAGTTCTTAAAGGAAAACGTGGATGCAGTGATATGTCATAACTGCTATTAGAGAAGTCCAAGGGAAAAGAGTACAACATGATGATCAACCTTGGCAGTCCCCACATACAGCATGATTATATTGTAATACTGTTTGATGCAATCATATGTTTGATCAGTTTCAAGAGATGAATATCACCTCACTTCAAACAATATGATACAGTCTCATTGTATGGAATTATGGCTGCTGTCAATCAGCATATGGCATAACCCTTAAAGTGCCATCTTTGGGGAATGTCATAAAAATGATTGCAACACTTGCATTAATTAGTAAGTTTTTGCACTAAAATGAAGCAAAACCTGTTAAGACAATTTGCCTGCTATATCTCTGTTCATTTTGTTATCATAGAAACACATAGATAACCCATACATGCATATGCTCAGCTGATTAGCTCAACTGGTTAAACAGCCATGCTCATAAAGATATCATGCATATGAGACCCTTAATATGGATCAATGAGCTATATTTTACTTCATGATACCCCAACATATACCCACCTTGAATCAACTATTTTATCAAAGTGAGAGGTAGATGGAAAGTAATAGAAAACACTGAATGTTCAGGGTCTATCTATGGCTATATCTAAACTCAAAATTTAGCTTGGCATATGACAAATTAATGGGACGTGGATGTTTAGATGTGATAAATACAGACTTGGAGTCTTCGGAATGTCATTAATTTCACTTTGTCAAGGTTAATAAACAAAATGTTTTGAGGGAATAAGAATCGTGGTCTTTTTAAATTTTTAACATTAGCTGTGGAATATTTCCCCTCTTGTTTGAAGTTGTACTTTTGTTATTATTATTGCCTTTATCTTAGGTTTGACCATCACATGTAGTAATACCTATTTTTTCCATGCATGCATTATTTGAGAGATTGCTGCCTTGACATGAGACATACCAATTTGACATAATACTTCATATGCACTTTATTCCCAAAGTGGCTAATCCACCTTGTGTATTCCTGGATTATTGCAAGTCTTTTCTCAAAGAAGTCCTCTCCCACCATGTCTCCTAGCACTCTCCCACTCACTTTTCTGGTTTCCTTTGCTCTTTTTTGCCAACTGAACAATCAATCATTGCTGTGGTAGGCAGACTTTTAAGATGTTCAATGTTCCCTGCCTCTTTGTATTCATGACCTCGTGCCTCCCTTCTAATGAATAGAATATGGCCAAAGTTATTGAATGCCGTGTCCATGGGTAGGTTATAAAAGACCACGACTTCTGTCTTGCTTTCCATCTCTCCCTTTCTCTCTTGCTGGCTTTGATGAATGCCCTTCCCATGTTAGAGAACCCCACATGGGAAGGAACTAGGTGAAACCCCTGGCCAGCAGCCAGCAAGGAAACAAGAGTCTCATTCTAATACTTACTTAATCCTACCAAATATGAAGGAGTAAGCTTGGAAGGGGATCCTGTCTCAGTTGAACCTCCGTTTATTTATTTATTTAGGCTTTTGGTGGTGCTGGGGGTGGAATCCAGTGTAGAATACATGCTAAGCAAGTGGTGATGTGCCACCGAGCTACTCCCCTGGCCTCAGCAGAATCTGGATGTGACTGAGCTACCAGCTGACATCTGGAGAACAGCCTCCTAAGGGAACCTGAGGCAGAACACCCTGCCAAGCTGTGCCCCAGTTCCAAAACCACAGCCACTAAACATTGAGTTTATTTGTTACACAGCAATAGAAAACTAACACGATTACTAACTCAGCAAACACACTTGATAGCTCCCTACAGTTCCTGTGTGGTGACTATTAAAACAGTGAAGTGGAAACAGACATCTGTATGCCTTTTTCCAAATTTGTCAAAATATAGAAGGTTTCATAACATGGGCAGGTATTGTGAAGGGCTAATTGGGAAGGAAACATGTGAAATCTCTATGAGCTTCCTACAAAGGTCCTACTACCTTTCATGGGCAAGAGATGTTGACCATTTTTACTCTTTTGGTTAAAATTTTGAAGCTTTGAAGCATAATGTTTCCGTTTTTTAAATTTATAATGCAAATTTTGGCACACTGCCATACTGGAACTCTGGAAATACAAGATGGTCTTTATTCATGTTGCCTATGCTGTATTCTTAATTACATCTGTGTAGTTTTGAAGATTCTCCCATCACCATATCATATTGGCAGGTTATTGAACTTTAGGCTTTGTGGTAGAGTTGTTAAGAGTTCAACTAGAGTTTCAAAACAAAACAAAAAAAAGTTAGAGGTAGGTTATCTTGTCACTAGTACCTGGGACGATTTGAAGAATGGGTATTAAAACAGGGCCATGAAATTTGTGAATTGTTTTGTTATTTACTTAATTATTCATATTAATAGAAGGAAACTGTGATGAAAAATATTTATATAATTCAAAAAGCATTTCTTATTTTGAGATTTAATATATAGACTCAATCTAACATGAGTATATTTAACCTAATATTATAGCATTCTCCAAATTATTTATTAAATTTGAGCCATATCTACTGCTGGTATAGACACAATCCAGTGGGTAGGAGAAGGGAGTCAATTGGTACTGGAGATGTTCATTAGTTGGCCAGATACAATCTATCAAGAATTGATTTACTTAAAAGTTCCTCAAGTTATGTAGGATTTAAAACAATAATGAAAAAGAGACATATTTCCTTGTTACATTAATGACAATTTTTTAAAATGAATTATATCCAGTTTAGGTTATAGGAAAAATGGCTTATGCACAGTTGGTAGGAGTGTAAATTGGCACAACCTGTTTGGAGAGCAATTTAACAAAATTCTTCAACATTTTAAGTCCATTTAAAGGAATTTATGCCAAGAAAATAAATCTGAACTTGCAAAGATGTTAAAAGATGTTTATTAAAGCACTGTTTATAAGAATAAAAATTAATCCAACCTAAATATCTGTCAATAGAATTAAATACATTATAAAATACACAAAATAAAGGCTACTATAGCCAGTTAAAGAAAAAACATTTGTACCGTGGGCAAGTATCAGCAATGTGTCATTAATTTTTCAATAATTTTTTAAAGTTAGTCATTAGGGAGGGAACTGGGACCAAACACAGAGCAGGCCCAGCGGCCTGCTGAGGGGCAGAGCCGCCCCCCACCCCCCTCGCCTGCCAGGTAGGGGAAGGGTGACCACCGACAGAAAAGGCCCAGTGGCCCAGGGCGGGACAGAGCTTCCAATCACTCCTGCAAGGTAGGCGGGCCTGCGACCCACCGGCAGAAGAGGAGCAGCCGCCTGCTGAGAGGCTGAGCCGCCCCCTCCCCTTGCGCCAGCATAGTAGAGGGAACTGGGACCAAACACAGAGCAGGCCCAGCGGCCTGCTGAGGGGCAGAGCCGCCCCCCACCCCCCTCGCCTGCCAGGTAGGGGAAGGGTGACCACCGACAGAAAAGGCCCAGTGGCCCAGGGCGGGACAGAGCTTCCAATCACTCCTGCAAGGTAGGCGGGCCTGCGACCCACTGGCAGAAGAGGAGCAGCCGCCTGCTGAGAGGCTGAGCCGCCCCCTCCCCCTGCGCTGGCATAGTAGACGGAACTGGGACCAATCACAGAGCAGGCCCAGTGGCCTGCTGAGGGGCAGAGCCACACCCCACCCCCCTCGCCTGCCAGGTAGGGGAAGGGTGACCACCGACAGAAAAGGCCCAGTGGCCCGCGGCGGGACAGAGCTTCCAATCACTCCTGCAAGGTAGGCGGGCCTGCGACCCACTGGCAGAAGAGGAGCAGCCGCCTGCTGAGAGGCTGAGCTGCCCCCTCCCCCTGCGCTGGCATAGTAGACGGAACTGGGACCAAACACAGAGCAGGCCCAGCGGCCTGCTGAGGGGCAGAGCCGCCCCCCACCCCCCTCGCCTGCCAGGTAGGGGAAGGGTGACCACCGACAGAAAAGGCCCAGTGGCCCGCGGCGGGACAGAGCTTCCAATCACTCCTGCAAGGTAGGCGGGCCTGCGACCCACCGGCAGAAGAGGAGCAGCGGCCTGCTGAGAGGCAGAGCCGCCCCCTCCCCCCCGCGCCTGCAAGGTAGTCGGAACTGAGACCACCATCAGAACAGGTCAGACCTGCAACTGAGAGACAGAACAGGCCCAGTGGCCTGAGGAAGGGTAGAGCCGCCCCCCCCCCACGCCTGCAAAGTAGGCGGACCTGCGACCCACTGGCAGTACAGCCCCAGAGGCCTGCAGAGGGGCAGTGCCGCTGCCTGCGCCTGCAAAGTAGGCTGAACGGCGACCACCGACAGAACAAGCCTAGCGGCCCGCAGAGGGACAGAGCCGCCGCCCGCGCCTGCAAGGACGGCGGACCTGCTACCGACTGGCAGAGCAGGCCCAGCGGCCTGCCGGCGTGGTAGGCACATTGCCCCAATTGGCGGAGGGGCAGAGCCGCCGCCCGTGCCTGCGAGGGAGACTTTGCAACTATACAAGACCAATATAAATATATAGGGGGAAAATTCAATAGCACAACAGTTTCACCAAGAAGAAAGGAACGCGAACAGTATGAAGAGACAAGGAAAGAAAGGACCACAAGCATTGCAGGTCAACTCAACTTTAGAAGAGGTAATAGCTGCAGCTGATGGAATGTCAGATAAAGAATTCAGGATATACATGCTTCAGATGATCTGGAGTCTCAAGGAAGACATCAGACAGCAAAATCAGACAATGAAAGATCACTTCAACAATGAATTACATAAACAAATCCAAGAAGCAAAAGATCAACTATACAGGGAAATAGAGGTTATAAAAAACAAACAAACAGAAATCCTAGAAATGCAGGAAGCAATAAGCCAACTTAAAAACTCAATTGAGAATACTACCAGCAGAGTAGAACACTTAGAAGACAGAACATCAGACAATGAAGATAAAGTATTTCAACTTGAAAAGAACATAGACAGCTCAGCAAGACTGTTAAGAAACCATGAGCAGAACATCCAAGAAATATGGGATAACATCAAGAGACCAAATTTAAGAGTCATTGGGATACAGGAAGGAACAGAGTTTCAAACCAAAGGAATGAGCAATCTATTCAATGAAATAATTCGAGAAAACTTCCCAGACTTGAAGAATGAGACAGAACCCCAAATCCTAGAAGCCTACAGGACGCCGAATGTGCAAAATCATAAGAGACCCACACCTAGACACATTATAATGAAGATGCCCAACATACAGAACAAGGAGAGAATTTTAAAAGCTACAAGAGAAAGGAAGCAGATCACATTTAGGGGTAAGCCAATCAGGATAACAGCTGATCTTTCAACACAGACTCTGAAAGCTAGAAGATCCTGGAATAACATATTTCAAACACTGAAAGAAAATGGGTTCCAACCAAGAATTGTGTTTCCAGCGAAATTAAGCTTCAGGATGGAAGATGAAATTAAAACCTTCCACGATAAACAAAAGTTAAAAGAATTTGCAGCTAGAAAACCATCTCTTCAAAACATCCTTGGCAAAACATTACAGGAAGAGGAAATGGAAAATAACAATGAAAACCAACAGTGGGAGGTAGGACACTAAAGGGGGGAAAATAATCAAAGTGGAAAACAAACCATGTTTAGTAACATAAAAAACAAATATGGCTGGAAGAACAACCCATATCTCAATAATAACCCTAAATGTTAATGGCTTAAACTCACCAATCAAGAGACACAGGCTAGTAGAATGGATCACAAAACAAGACCCAACAATATGCTGCCTACAGGAGACGCATTTGATAGGAAAAGACATACATAGGCTGAAGGTGAAAGGTTGGGAAAAATCATATCACTCATATGGACTTCGGAAACAAGCAGGAGTATCCATACTCATATCAAATAAAATAGATTTCAAGCCAAAGTTAATCAAAAGGGATAAAGAGGGACACTACATACTGCTCAAGGGAACCATACACCAACAAGACATAACAATCATAAATATATATGCCCCAAACAATGGTGCAGCTATGTTCATCAAACAAACTCTTCTCAAGTTCAAGAGTCTAATAGACCACCATACAATAATCATGGGAGACTTCAACACACCTCTCTCACCACTGGACAGATCTTCCAAACAAAAGTTGAATAAGGAAACCATAGAACTCAATAACACAATTAATAACCTAGACTTAATTGACATATATAGAATATACCACCCAACATCAAACAGTTACACTTTTTTCTCAGCAGCACATGGATCCTTCTCAAAAATAGATCATATATTATGTCACAGGGAAACTCTTAGACAATACAAAGGAGTAGAGATAATACCATGCATCCTATCTGATCATAATGGAATGGAACTGAAAATCAACGATAAAAGAAGGAAGGAAAAAGAATATATCACTTGGAGAATGAACAATAGGTTACTGAATGATCAATGGGTTATAGAAGACATCAAGGAGGAAATTAAAAAATTCTTAGAGATTAATGAAAACACAGACACAACATATCGGAATCTATGGGACACATTGAAAGCAGTTCTAAGAGGAAAATTCATTGCTTGGAGTTCATTCCTTAAAAAAAGAAAAAACCAACAAATAAATGATCTCATACTTCATCTCAAAATCCTAGAAAAAGAAGAGCAAAACAACAGCAAAAGAAGTAGAAGGCAAGAAATAATTAAAATCAGAGCTGAAATCAATGAAATCGAAACAAAAGAAACAATTGAAAAAATTGACAAAACTAAAAGTTGGTTCTTTGAAAAAATAAACAAAATCGACAGACCCTTAGCCATGCTAGCGAAGAGAAGCAGAGAGAGAACTCAAATTACTAGCATACGGGATGAAAGAGGCAATATCACAACAGACACTTCAGAAATACAGAAGATAATCAAAAATTATTTTGAATCCTTATACTCCAATAAATTAGAAGATAGTGAAGGCATAGATAAATTTCTTAAGTCATATGATCTGCCCAGATTGAGTCAGGAGGATATAGACAACCTAAACAGACCAATATCAATTGAGGAAAAAGAAGAAACCATCAAAGGACTACCAACTAAGAAAAGCCCAGGACCGGATGGGTATACAGCAGAGTTTTACAAAACCTTTAAAGAGGAACTAATACCAATACTTTTCAAGCTACTTCGGGAAATAGAAAAAGAGGGAGAACTTCCAAATTCATTCTACGAGGCCAACATCACCCTGATACCTAAACCAGACAAAGACACTTCAAAGAAAGAAAACTACAGACCAATATCTCTAATGAACCTAGATGCAAAAATCCTCAATAAAATTCTGGCCACTCGGATACAAAGGCACATCAAAAAAATTGTGCACCATGATCAAGTAGGATTCATCCCTGGGATGCAAGGCTGGTTCAATATAAGGAAATCAATAAATGTTATTCACCACATCAATAGACTTAAAAATAAGAACCATATGATCATCTCGATAGATGCGGAAAAAGCATTCGACAAAGTACAGCATCCCTTTATGTTCAAAACTCTAGAAAAACTAGGGATAACAGGAACATACCTCAATATTGTAAAAGCAATCTATGCTAAGCCTCAGGCTAGCATCATTCTGAATGGAGAAAAATTGAAGGCATTCCCTCTAAAATCTGGAACAAGACAGGGATGCCCTCTCTCACCACTTCTGTTCAACATAGTTCTCGAAACACTGGCCAGAGCAATTAGACAGACGAAAGAAATTAAAGGCATCAAAATAGGAAAAGAAGAACTTAAATTATCACTATTTGCAGATGACATGATTCTATACCTAGCAGACCCAAAAGGGTCTACAAAGAAACTATTAGAGCTAATAAATGAATTCAGCAAAGTGGCAGGATATAAAATCAACACGCATAAATCAAAGGCATTCCTGTATATCAGCGACAAATCCTCTGAAATGGAAATGAGGACAACCACTCCATTCACAATATCTTCAAAAAAAATAAAATACTTGGGAATCAACCTAACAAAAGAGGTGAAAGACTTATACAATGAAAACTACAGAACCCTAAAGAGAGAAATAGAAGAAGATCTTAGAAGATGGAAAAATATACCCTGTTCATGGATAGGCAGAACTAACATCATCAAAATGGCGATATTACCAAAAGTTCTCTATAGGTTTAATGCAATGCCAATCAAAATCCCAACGGCATTTCTTGTAGAAATAGAGAAAGCAATCATGAAATTCATATGGAAAAATAAAAGACCCAGAATAGCAAAAACAATGCTAAGCAGGAAGTGTGAATCAGGCGGTATAGCGATACCAGACTTCAAACTATATTACAGAGCAATAGTAACAAAAACAGCATGGTACTGGTACCAAAACAGGCGGGTGGACCAATGGTACAGAATAGAGGACACAGAACCCAATCCACAAAACTACAACTATCTTATATTTGATAAAGGGGCTAAAAGCATGCAATGGAGGAAGGATAGCATCTTCAACAAATGGTGCTGGGAAAACTGGAAATCCATATGCAACAAAATGAAACTGAATCCCTTTCTCTCGCCATGCACAAAAGTTAATTCAAAATGGATCAAGGAGCTTGATATCAAATCAGAGACGTGCCGTCTGATAGAAGAAAAAGTTGGCTACGATCTACAGTCGGTGGGGTCGGGCTCCAAATTCCTCAATAGGACACCCATAGCACAAAAGTTAATAACTAGAATCAACAAATGGGACTTAATCAAACTAAAAAGTTTTTTCTCAGCAAAAGATACAATAAGAGAGGTAAATAGAGAGCCTACATCCTGGGAACA
Source organism: Marmota flaviventris (assembly GCF_047511675.1). Lineage (NCBI taxonomy): Eukaryota > Metazoa > Chordata > Mammalia > Rodentia > Sciuridae > Marmota > Marmota flaviventris. The sequence goes on from NC_092508.1 coordinate 85,783,807, forward strand.
AATCTTTACTCCTCACACTTCAGATAGAGCCCTAATATCCAGAGTATACAAAGAGCTCAAAAAATTAGACAATAAGAGAACAAACAACCCAATCAACAAATGGGCCAAGGACCTGAACAGACACTTCTCAGAGGAGGACATACAGTCAATCAACAAGTACATGAAAAAATGCTCACCATCTCTAGCAGTCAGAGAAATGCAAATCAAAACCACCCTAAGATACCATCTCACTCCAGTTAGATTGGCAGCCATTATGAAGTCAAACAACAACAAGTGCTGGCGAGGATGTGGGGAAAAGGGTACACTTGTACATTGCTGGTGGGACTGCAAATTGGTGCAGCCAATTTGGAAAGCAGTATGGAGATTTCTTGGAAAGCTGGGAATGGAGCCACCATTTGACCCAGCTATTCCCCTTCTCGGTCTATTCCCTAAAGACCTAAAAAGAGCATGCTACAGGGACACTGCTACATTGATGTTCATAGCAGCACAATTCACAATTGCTAGACTGTGGAACCAACCTAGATGCCCTTCAATGGATGAATGGATAAAAAAAATGTGGCATTTATACACAATGGAGTATTACTCTGCATTAAAAAATGACAAAATCATAGAATTTACAGGGAAATGGATGGCATTAGAGCAGATTATGCTAAGTGAAGCTAGCCAATCCCTAAAAAACAAATGTCAAATGTCTTCTTTGATATAAGGAGAGTAGCTAAGAACAGAGTAGGGTCGAAGAGCATGAGAAGAAGATTAACATTAAACAGGGATGAGAGGTGGGAGGGAAAGGGAGAGAGAAGGGAAAATGCATGGAAATGGAAGGAGACCCTCAGAGGTATACAAAAGTACATACAAGAGGAAGTGAGGGGAAGGGGAAAAATAATACAAGGGGGACAAACGAATGTCAGTAAAGGGGGCAGAGAGAGACGAGGGGAGGGGAGGGGAGGGGAGGGGAGGGGAGGGGGGATAGTAGAGGATAGGAAAGACAGCAGAATACAACAGACACTAGTATGGCAATATGTAAATCAATGGATGTGTAACTGATGTGATTCTGCAATCTGTATATGGGGTAAAAATGGGAGCTCACAACCCACTTGAATCAAATTGTGAAATATGATATATCAAGAACTATGTAATGTTTTGAACAGCCAACAATAAAAAAAAAAAAAAATACTTACAATGACCCCTGGGACTGGGGTTGTGGCTCAGTGGTAGAGCGCTTGCCTAGCATGTATGAGGCCCTGGGTTCAATCCTCAGCACCACATATGAATAAACAAATAAAATAAAATATCCATTGGCAACTAAAAAAAAAATAAATAAATAAAAAAAAAAATAAAGTTAGTCATTAGGTACACACACACACACACACACACACACACACACACACGGGTTCCAAATTTGTTTTTTGAAAATGCCAACGATGTATATGCATGGATGAGCATAATACCAAAACAAATACATACACCAAACTGTTAAAGCTAGTTTTCTCTACTAGAGAAATTATTTTGAGATATTTGAGTATTTTACAATGAGTAATGTCAACCTAAAAGGCAAGTTGAAGAACGACATATGTGAACACAGAGTTTATTCTAAACTAGAATAAGTGCTCCAAAATGTTATATGAAGAATCTGGTTTTAAAAATTAAAAAAAAAATAGAGTTACAGCAGATTGGCTCTTAGGATTTCATGGGTCAACAAGAATAGCACCACAAGAGTAGGTGTATATTACATCGGTCATCATTCATGGTATGTTGTACTTCCAGATAAGAATTCGGACTTGCAGAAACAAGCATTCTCCAAATTATTTATTAAATTGCACCAAAAAATATATAAGGAACTAAGATGAAGTGGTTTATAGTTAACTAGGTCATGAGGTTTTGAAAGACAGGGCATGACTGCTGTCTCACAACCCAAACCTCTTAGAACTGGAGAGCAAACCCCATTTCTTTATGTCTTCAAAATGTATTATTTATTAGTCAAAGAATAGCTATTTTTGCTTTGTAAAATGTTCTAGATAGTAATTTTTTTGTCCATTTCTTTTGGATACTGAAAAAACTCAACATATAATCATGTGTTTCATTTTGTCCTCTAATGGCTCACCCATTTTTTATTCATTAACTCAGTAAGCACTATTAAGCACCTCTCACATGTTTAGCACCATGGTAGCCATTGAAGAAACATTGTGAATGAGACAGAATCTGTCTCTAGTGAAGAAGACATGTAAGTTTCACATAAAATGAAGTTTATAGATGTTCTTAGGGGAAATATAAGATAAGGTAGGGCTAGGGGAGAGAGTGAACAATTTAACATTTTGGAACAATTCATGGATTTGTGTGTTATCTTTGTAGATATTCTATCCACTATAAATATTATCAGTGTCTCAAGACTGATTCTGTAACATGTACTTTTAAAATAATCTATTGTGGTCCAGAATTTTGCTGGTGGTATGACAAGTGTTTAACAAATAATTTTACACTCAAGAGGCTTTACTAGAGTGGTGGTTTTCAATCTTTCATAATTTAAACTCACATTTCATACTAGACAATGCAGTAGCACAGTAAAATGGACTTAAAAATCAAAGCACATAAGGAAGCAATAACTTCAGACATTATAAGGTCTTGATACATCTACAAAATATCCACAATATCCAAGATTAGCTAGTCTCATAGTGCTCACTGAGCATGAAGTTAATGTTTGAGTAGGTTGTCTGTATGTCTAATGGGCAAACTCTATTGGTACTAGTATGTCTGTCATGTGTAGAGAATATGTATGTAAATATAGTTACTTAAAGCATACTCATAGGTACAAATCTTGAAAGCAATGATTCAATAACAATGAATATCCTTTATTAGTAATTTGAAGTTCTTATTACAAACAGCAAATTGAATGGAAGACCATCTATCTAAGGACAGACATCAATAGAAACCAAATAAGAAGCTTAAAACTGACCAACATTTGAAGGCATACCTGTGCGGGGTGGGTGCTGGCTCAGGTGGTTAGCCATGACTATGTGTCAAGGAAGAATTATCATAAGGAAATTGCTCCTATTTGCTTTTTGTAGAACCTGTCAGTTGGAATCTTTGTTCATAGGGCTTAAGTGATTTCTGGCACTTGGGGGAAAAACCCACTGAGATAGTTGATTCAGGGAGTACTTCTCCATTTCCAAAGGGTTTTGTGCCTTGCCCACAGAGACTGATGTGAACTGCAACTCCTTTTTTCAATTTCCTGTCATCAACTGGATGACAGACAAAAAAAGTGGTTGAAGGAGAGACGTGGAAAAAAATGTAAGTAAAGAACAGAAAAAGTAGATGAAAATTAAATGTGGACAAAAGTACAGTTTCTCCATCTATCAATATAAAAATTTTAGGACATTTGCTGTCAATGATTCAAGAGGAAAGGAGTTCTTCGAGATGAATCCTACTGTGTATAACCAGCTCTGATGACATGGTACAATGAGTGTAAATGGTGGGACTTTGTTCAAGGAGGGAGGGAGGAAGAAAGGAAGAAAGTGCATAAAGAAAGTAATGGGAAATGAAATCTACCAATTATGCTAAGTTCATGTACAAATTCATATATATATATATATATGAATTTTTCATATATATATAAATTTTCCATTTATATGAATTTTGTCATATATACATAATAATTTAAATTCAACTGCTAATAACAATAAAAACAGAAGGAAGATCAGTAGAGCAAGTGAATCAAGAAAGGGAGGAGGGGAGGGACAGTACTGAGGATGACATCGATCAAATTATGTTATGTGCATGTACAAATATGGCATAATGGCTTCCCACTACTATGTATAATTATAATGCACCAATTTAAAAAAAGAAAAAAAAATCTCTCTAGGCTTGAATCAGGTGCTGTAGCTTCTGGTCTGAGCTTTGCCTAAAATCTGTGCAATTGTGAGCACATTGTATGTCCTACTAAATGTGCTTCAGTCTCCTTACCAATTAAAAAAGGGAAAAAATGCCTAGCCCAACCATCTCACACACTGAGTGGGAAAATGTAAGAGACATGGAGTACATGTAAGTGTTCTGAAAGATCCAAAACAAATGCAAAATTCAGACATTAGAACCAAATAATTTCTTTCCCACTAAAACGTGAATAGATGACTTCATTTAAAGAAGTATAGGACTTGCCAAAGAACAGGTTGGTATTCATTATAAAAATTATATTATAATTAGTGCACTCATTAATGATCTACAAGTCAATATTCATTGAAAGTTTATTATTTTAAGGAAGATGAGCAATTAGCAGTCTAACACCACGAAAAAGAGCTAACCAGCAAACCAGTGGGCCCCTATTTAATTTAACTTTAATTTGCTTTAAAATTATTTTCTTTAGGAGAAGCTTCGGATGTATATCACTCTTTCTCTTTTCAAAAAATGGATATATATGTTGTTTTTTTAAAAGCCTGTCTGAATGACAAAGAATGAGATCTGGCCTTTTTAACAAGAAATGAACACATTTCCTAAATGGGCTGGGTTGTGTGAAGGAAGTTCTGTTCTCTCGCACAGTAATATAACTGTATTGCTCTTTAAATTAAGTGAATTTGTATGTCCACTCTCTCTTAATGGAATCAGTTTTGATATACTCTTTGTTCGTGCTGTTACCGGCTTCAGTCTGAGGGTTCTTTGTATTAACTTTTTAAAGTTACATTACAAAGAGGTTTTAAGATTTCCCAACAGGCTTTTATTTAACCAAAGCTTTTGATCTCAAACCTGCTGGGGCCTAGTGAAATCCTCACCAATTCTCCAGTAACTCTTCACTATTGGAATTTGAAAAGACCCACCTGAAGGATTTAACTCCCTGTATGGTTTCAGCCATCCCTCAGATCACTCTATTCAAGCAGACAGGAGGGGTTCTAGTGTACCCTTTGTGATCTCTAAGCAGCCTAAGGTGTCCTTTGCAGAAGTTGTACTCCCGAGGAAATAAAAATCAGGAGGACACAGACCTATATACCTTATTTCCTGCTATCTTCAGTTAAAGGAGGATTGCAGGGGGTCTGCTTAACATCCTTTGCTACCTAAATACCTTTTGGACATGGGAACTCAATAAAAGAACTTTCATTGCATCCATTACCCTACTGCAGTGCATAACAAATTAGATTTAAAAGGCTACTTTTTTCCCTTAGAGCTATTTCCATCATTTTCTTTAAAATTTCAATTTAGTGTCAAGTATCAGAATCTTCTATAATGTACTTGAAAACTCCATAATGCCAATTATGCTAACTGAACATTATTTCCAAAGAATTAGGCTTATGTTATTATAGACAAATCATAGTTGAAAAGATTAGGTGAGAAAGAAGTAGAGAATTGATTATGCTTAAAAGACGTTAAATATCAAACTACATGAAGCCTATACCATTTTGTATAACTTTACAAATATAGATATGAATTCAATTGTATATTTACTTCCCAATTTTCACTTTTATAAAGAATTTACAGCTGAATTTCTAAAATATCAGTGCCTCATAGTATTGGAGAAAGAGTAAAATAATTGGAAGAAAATTCTCAATTGTGAGGCTTAAATATTTTTATTTATTTTATTTAAAAACTCCATATGCAGAGACTTTAGAACACAGAAACGATAGCAAGTACACAAAGACTTTATAAACAACAAAAGGCAAATAAAACTTTGGAAAGAACACAATATTTGCTGCTATGCTTAGGAAGAACAGATTTACCTGTGGGATTTTTAAAAATATAAATATTTATATTTACTTTTCTATTAATGATGTAAAACCTCTTCATTACTAAAAAATTTATACTGTTGATAGAGGTAGGATTAATTTCTGTGTTACTGTCATTGTCTGATATGTCATTATCCCTGACAAAGCTTCAAATTAGCTTTATGTCAAAGAACTAGAAAGAAATACGTAAGTACTTTTGGAAGCTGTAAAATGCCTGTCTTTTGGTGCGCCCTGTTTTTTTAGGATGTACACTCTCACCTGTGAACACATCATCTATTACTGGACCTTTCAGGCTCTTGGTATCAGGATGGTTATGCCCATTTGGGCTCTCATGCAGCTAAATAGCCTTGAAGGATCTCCATTCGGAATATGTGGTAGAAGTGTTGGACTAAGTTTTTAATTTGAATGTAAGGAAAAATGCTGCCACACCTAGATAGAGAACCTATAGAACAATCTTGATTTCTTAGTTTCAATAAATATTTCTTAAACTTCTGATTTATTTTTCTTTTTGTATAGCTGCTGGTGGAATATTATTTTCTGCATTTAATAGTAAGTGACTATGTGAAGATAAAATGCCATGAATTCTTTCTCTGGAGAAAGAGATTTCAAAGACTTACAGAATTGTGAGAATGGTATGAGAATTATGAAAAAATGATTTCCGTTTTTTGTGGATAATATAAATGTTATTTAAATTGTAGTATTGTGTTACAGCAATCTCCTGCTCCTTAGTAAATAAAATAAAAGAAAAGAAAAAAGAAAAATCGAGATCTTTGTATTTGTATATGTAGGTAAAAGGTTTCATGAAGTATTTGTCATAATCCAAAATTTACTCTCATCATTCTCACTCAGAGGGTAAATAGTTATAATTTGGAAGACATATACTTTGCATTGTCTAACAGTTTAAAAATCTGTATATGACCTTTGATTCAAAAATTATATGTTCAAAAATTTAGTCTTACAAATGCTTACAAAATTGGTACAGCTATACTCAGAAGAATGTTCACTATAATATTAAGTATAAGAATAAAACATTGTGATCAATCTGAATTTCAAGCAATCTGGGATTGTTAACAAGATACCAAGCATCCATGATATGGTTTCATGCTTACCAAATGCTAAGGAGCACTTACTTAATGCATTTTCAGGTAGGTGCTACTAATGTCACATTTTGTAGGTTTATAAAATAAAGCACAGGGAAATTAAGTAACTTATTAAAGTCACCAAATTACTAATGGTGATGTAGGATTCAAACCCCACTATGTCATTTGATTCCAGAGCCCATGAATTTAACCCTCCATTATTCTGCCTGCATGCATTGGAAGGATGAGACAGTTTTAGACATCATGAAATGGAAAAGATATCTAAGAAACAGTTGACATAATTTTACAAAGAGGAATTAAAGTATTTTGTCACTTTGGCAATAATTTTATAAATATATATTACATGGAGAGATGTCAAAGGATTATCTACTTGAGAGTTTCTGTGGGCAAGAATATTTTATATTTTATATATTTTTATAAAGTTTAGATACTTTATAAGTATGTGCAAAAAACCAATAAAGATAGTTCCTTAAAATATCAACATAAAATATGAAAAAATCAATTAAAATTAGATTATCTTGTCAACATACACAGTTTTATTTTCAGAAGTTCAAGTACTGGCAGTCAATTTGGTCTTTGTAAAAAATAAAGCAGAAACACATCATATCATGTAGGATTTTCATACTTAGGAGGCTAATTATTACTGTTTTGGAGAAGGATAGTCTGCTATGATAAAGAAAGCTACAATACATTTTTATTCTTACCCAGGCAAATTTTGCAAGTGGTTTGTTGAACAAAAGCACCATTTCATTAGTAAAGATCTATTTTTATTTCACATTTTCTATGTTAGAATACAAAGATTTATTCTTTTAAAGTTTTTTTGTTGTTGTTGTTTTTGTAAAGGCAGATTTTCACGACCTTTCTAATATATAAAACTATTTATCACATTTACATTTATAAACTGCTTACATGGGCAAACATTGCACTGCAGGTTCCCAGGGAGGGAAAAATGTGTGCATTTTATTCTAAAATTACAAGTGATATCTGATATACTACTGTGCTAAACACTGGGCTTGGGCTGGCTCTAGACCTACTGCATGCATTTTTAGCATTGAAAAAAAAATCAGTAACAGGTCATGCTTTCAAAAACTCTAATCCAAAGCTTTGCTTATGGATATCATATTATTTTAAAAGGTAATAGAGAACATTCCTTGTAATCAAGGGTGAGTTGTGGAACATGGCATCTAAGGGAGTATGTCAGCCAAACAGAAAACTTGACCCAACACCAAGCTCATTGTCAGAATCACAGCTGCCACATCGACCAATGAGACTGTGGAAGGGAGGCAGCCAGGAAGTCAGGTGCCAGAGCTGGAAAGAATCTGTTCCAGATCCACTGGCAGTGGGCCCTTCAGCTGCTGTACAACCCCAGTATGGGCCCAGGGGTGTTGGATCTGGTTTTGGACCACAGCAGGGAGTGAAGTGAAGTACAACCAATATTGTCAACAGCAAGATTGTCAAGTTAGTGCTGTTAATATATTCATGGGAAGATAGATTGTTCTGCTTTGAGGGTTCTGGAGGGAAGGAGGGCCCGGGGAATGCACGGAGCAACTCAATCTATTGTGCAAGCCCAATCTATTCTTTCTCTAATGGAAACTGGTGATGGAGGTTCAGTTTTCCTCTAGCCTTTCAATTCCTGCAAGAAGCATGCTTTCCGTGTTAAATAAGGACTTGCAAAACATGAGGAGAAACGTAAATACCAACTGTACTGGGAAGGTGTGGTTAGAGGGACATTAGCCTCAGATTTTAAAAAGAGGATGGATTTTTGAATTTGGCACTGTGAACACAGAGCTGTCGTGCTTCTTTTCTTCAATGAGAAAATAAGTGACCCAAAATAAAAAATAAATGACCCTTTCTGTGATTAGCATCTCATTGTTTGTTTTGTGTCAAGAATGCCATTAGTAAACTAATAAAAATGTATAATCATAGTTCACCTCCCCAACCAAAAGTAAATAAACAAAGAATACATCTGTGTGGTGAGTCCTCTGATATCACTTTTGCAGCTCAGGATCCAGGGCCTAGCACTGTGTCCTGCCTGCATGAAGCAAGCATTTCATAAACGTTGAAAAGTAAGTCTGTCTTGCTGAATATGGAGCTTGCCAGTGCAGTCTGTATCCTTTCTCAAGCAATGAGCCTGTTATGCAGCCTCTAGATTTATATGATTAAACTCTCACTTTGGTGCTGGAGACTTGCTTATAACAAAATCATAAAAATTCCCCTATTGATAAACAAATCGGTCCTCCACAGTAAAGAGTTCTTGGTAGGGAACCCTAAACATAGTATGTTTGCAATAAATGCTTATTAATTTTAATAACAGTTAAATTTTGAGAGGCATTGCAAGAAGTATGAAAGACATTGTAAGTTTTACCCTTTATTTATTTATGACTCATTATTTCCCTTTATTTTTATTCTTTTGGGTTTTATTTATTTTTATTCTTTTGAGTTTTATTGAAATATGATTAACAAAAATTGTATATATTCAGGATGTCCAACACAATGTTTTGATATATGTGTGTGTGTGTGTGTATATATATATATATATATATATATATATATATATATATATATATATATATATATACAGAGAGAGAGAGAGAGAGAGAGAGAGAAAGATTATCATACTTGAGCTAATTAACATATCCACCATTTCACATAGTTACCTTTTTAATGTAGGATCTATTTTTCTTAGCAAATTTTAAGTATACCATATATTATTAATAATTATAGTCACTACACTATCCACTATGTCTGTAGTATTTATTTATCTTATAGCTGAAGGTTGTATTTTTTGACCAACATCTCCCATTTGCCTTCAGTATTTTCCCTTTAATGGGAGATAAAAAAAAAGTTATAGGACAAACACAATTAAATATCATGAAATTACACTAAAATATACATAACTAAAAATTATCATACACACATTTAAAGAGAGGCATCTGTAGTGGCCAGAGGTTAATTTTCCAACATGGTTTTGATGGAGGAGATGAATAGAATTTATGATAACGGCTAACACTCATTAAAACACTTGCTATTGACCAACACATCTAATTGCTTTAGATGTATTGATTGTCTCATTTGATTTTCACTATGACCTTAAAGTGTGTAATATAATTTTTTTTCCATCTTGAAGATATGAAAACTGGGGCTCACATTGTCAAAAAAAAATTGTCTAAGAAAGATTAGTAGGGAGGCAAGCCAGGGTCTGCATCCAGATCTGGCCCAGCAGCTCCATGTAGGACATTCAATGATATGGAAGCGCAAGAGCCTTCTAGGCGTGTCTCTTAAAGTTCTGCAGCATGTTCAGGCATAATCACAGCGGCATGTTTAGGACTCAGCTGAGAACTGGAAGATCATTAGGCTACAAGTGCACTGCTAGAGACACATTTGTCTTTCTGTCTCCCCAACAGCCAGTGTTCTGCTCCCTGCCTTCTTCCTGTGTGGATGCCTCTGACAACCCCTCCTTCCCTGATATCTCATGTTCACTTGCCTTTGAGATAGACTGGGAGATCAGAGGCAGTGTGCTTGTGGGAAGGAGCTCTGTCCAGGGGCCATCACAGACACCCTGGCTCTCACAGAAGATAGCAACTGATCTCAAAATGAATTGATGTGGAATGGCCAGGTGGAATGGTTAATTTTGTATGCCAATTTGGCTAGGCCAATGTGCTTAGTTTTTTGTTAAATACCAGTCTAGACGGTTGCCTGCGAAGGTGTTTTTTAGATGTAATTAACATTTAAATTTGTAGACTTTGAATAAAGCAAATTACCCTTTATAAAATGTGTAGGTTTTAGCCAACCACTTGAAAGCCTTAAGAAAAAAAAGATTGAGGTCCCCTGAGAAAGAAGGAAATCAGCTTCCAGCCTGTCTTCAGTCTCAAAGTATAATATCAACTCTCACCTGAGTCTCCAGCCTGTGATTTTAGACTTTGCTAGCCCCTACAAAGGCATGAGCTAGTCCCTTAAAATCTCTGTATGTCCATTATCTGTCCCCCCACCCAACCCTTTTATGCATACACCCTATTGTTTCTACTTCTCTGGAGAAAATCTGACCAGGGTATGTAGGCTAATGAAGGTAGTGACCTCTGATTAAAACAAAACAAAACAAAAACAAGCATTGTGTTCACTATAATGAGAAGCAATAAGAATGGAAACCAACTAGTTGATCTAAGAAGAGAGTGACAAGACTAAGAATACCTTAAATAAATAAACATGAGATTGCTTTGCGTTGGCACATGAAGTATCAGACAGTCAATCATAAGACAAGTTCCGTTATATTTAAAGCTAGTGCTTAGTGAGAAAAAAATTAGTAGGATGGCTTAGTCAAAATTCAGTTAGTGACATTGATGAAAAACTCGATTTTATTCAGCATCTACTAGATGTCAGGCCTTTGTATGTACCTGATTTAATCTAAATATCACAATATTTTGCCTCATCAGACTCTGAAATTTAAAATCATATAAATTGCCAGTGGTTTCTTCGTGACTGTGGGTCCCCCAAAGTTACTCTTTGCTTGCTCAAATGAACTGAACTTGCCTCCCCTAGGACTTCTGGTTGTGTTAGGCCCTTGCATCCTGCTTCCTGTAGCCTGAATATCCTCTTGAAGGACTCACTTTGCTCGTTTCCAGGCCAGCCAGAACAGCTTGTTATAACTCTCCGAGTTCTGAGCATTTTTTTTTCTTCATAGCACATAAAATTATGTGTTTGTGTGCAATGATTTCTTCAGTTCAGTCATTTAACATGGCTGTAAGTTGCACGAGGACAGGGACTGCATCTATTCATATTTTTTTCCTCTGGGACCTTTGCACTATGTATGGAAGGGACTCAAAAAATATAGGTTGCATACATTAATTTGAATGGATTTTTAGCCAAATCTGAGGCTGAAGGGCATGCTTTCTTCCATTGCATCATATTGCTTTCAGATTTTTTTAACTAAAAACTTACATGTTTATTACTTTTCTGAAAATCAATAGGAAAGCCCTTGACCTCTTCCCTTATCCCTGCTCTAATTCAAATATTACAAAAAAAAAAAAAGTCTATTCCTTAGACAGTGCCCTAGTGTTATTTTACCCTTTCCAAGCACAACAACTTAAAATGAAATCTGACTTTCCTCTACCTCTGTTTTAGACCAGGGAGCCAAGCTTTAACAAAACATATATATATATAATGTGTGGAAGTACATTATCCAGGGTAAAGATTAAAGCAGGCACCTTGAGTAGATTTTTTTTAAAATTTTTTAATTTTAATTTGTTACATGGCAGCAGAATGCATTACAATTCATAATACATATAGAGAGCACAATTTTTCATATCTCTGCTTGTATACAAAGTATATTCACACCATTTATGTCTTCTTCATACATGTACTTAGGGTAGTACTGTCCTTGAGTAGATCTTTTACTAAATAATGATTAATCTAAGAACAATCAGAAACACGTACATATATGAAAATATCCTTAATGAGCCTGGGAGAAAGCACTAGTTGAACCTAGATGTTTAAGGCATTCCAATTAAATGCATCAAAACTCCCATAATATGTGTCGTTTATTATGAATGTTACATGGTCTTTGTGTCACACTGGAAACAAAACATTCAGACCATTCAAAATCACATTGCATCTCAGTGACAGGTTTTCCAATGCCTTAATTCGGCCTGTCCTATTGGCTCTTCAGCAGAAAGCACAAAGCTGAAAGTCAAAGCATACAAAATTGAAAACCGCATCTTCTACATTTTTTTTTCTTTTTATTTGCCTTGTCCATTTGCTATAGCATTTCTCAGATCTTGAAATGTTTAAACACCAGCTGTTTCACCACATTGTAGCATCTGCTTCAAACTTACCAGGTAACCTTGAACTGTATTCATGGGTTAATGGTTCAGCTCCACACTTACACAAACTTCATATATTAAAAAAAAAATATCAATAACAAATTAAAAAATCTTATACTGCATACAATTCAATGGGATTCAAATTCAACTTGCTTTTTCTTTTTTGTTATTTAATGTGAGTTATGCATTCTCTTTCTTTTCTTTAATGGGTGCTCCTAAGTTTTGTTTTATAAGTACATTTCACTTATTCATTTTAATTTCTAATCACTACATTTCCCCACTATTGATATATTATTTTACTTTGCACTTTATCCCCTAGACGAGGCCAATATTATTTTGACCTTAATGTTGACTTAGATTCACTCACATATTTACCAATTTCTTTGATCACTGTAATTTGTACTTCTCCTTTCTTTTGGTTCAGTGTTCTTACTGAAGTATAGCCTTTGTGGTTCTTCCGGGGAGGAATCTGACGATAATAAAGGTTACCAGTCTTTATTCAAAAGTCTCTTTATTGTGTTCTTTACCTTTAATTATAGGTTAGTTGGGTATAAAATTCTAAATTGATAGTTATTTTTTCGCTGCACTTTGAGGATATTTTATTTCCTGTTGGTTCTATTTTTGTTGGTGAAATTGTTTTTCAGTGTAATTGTTGTGCTTTAGGTAATCTGAGTCTTCTCTCTAGTTGCTTTTAACACACATATTTTTAACCTTGGCATTGCTTATTTTTACTAAAATGTATGTAATTATGGGTTTACTTTCATTTGTTTTTTACATCCCTCTATAATTTTTGTTAGATATTTTCTTGATTATCTCATTCTTTCCTATCTGTCTTTTAGCATTAAAAAAATCTTATTTGGTCTCCTTTTCTCTGTACTAATTGGTGGTAATTTATTTTGGTGTGTCTTTCAGTTCCTATATTAATTTTTTTAGCTACTGATTAGCCCATCCATTCCCAAATTTTCATTTTTAATAATCATATTTCTCTTTTCTGTAAGGTTTATTTGGTTATTTTTAAATTGCCTTTCCTTTTTGATTATGTTCTGTGCTTTTGTTTTTGTAACAATTTTGTCTTTTATGGATTTAATCTTTCTAAATACTTAACATTATAGTGTCTTTCAGGTTGTTTCATTAAGGTATCAGTTAAACCTTCAATTTGTTAAGTCTTTTTACTCATCCTTGAAGAAAATGGTTTCATTGTGTGGCTTGCCATTTTGGTATGGTGAGTTTTTCTTCAGTTACAGGATTCTTGGCTGTCTCAGGTTGTGTCAATGTCCATAAATAGGTTTTGGATCTGCTTCTCTCTGGATCATTTCTTTTATTAGGTTCTTTATTTGAACTTTTAAATAACTCAGGCAGAGTGAATACATACTTGCATAAGATATCTGTGGAGGTTTAATATATATTAATATTTTTTTCTTCCTTCATAACAAACAAAAATGAATTTCCTTGTTGCTTACCTGAGCAACTGTCTTCCACAGTTAGGTTGTCCATTCCTGTGTTCACTGTTCTAACCACAAATTTCCTCTATTTTTGAGGTAGCAAATTTCACTCTTCCTTTCAAACTCGGCAATTGTTACGTTTCATCCAGTGTATCTTTAAATTAGCAGAGAAAGTTGTGTGTATTAATTCACCTTGCCATGTTACTAGAAATAAGTCTGTTTAAAATATTCATCCAGTAATTTTATTGAAACTCTATCCAAAAATTGCCAACACCCTTACTATTCTTATTATTTCTATGCAATTTTAAGAACAGAATCACATGGCTGCTAGAATCATATCCACAGGTAAGACATGTTGCAACTCTTCCATATTGTTTTTGGTGACTGCAGTCTTAGATTATGTTCATGGCATAGAAATTGGAAGAAAAATTGGAGTAGTTATTATATGAGTACACACTATTGTAAATTCCTTAAGGCAAAATGATGTCAGGGGTTTACCTATAGTATTAAACATACTCTATAGTATACAAATGTTAATTTTTCTCCATTCCTTTGAAATCCCCATTTTAGTTTTATTATTGTCTTTCTTTCTCTATGCCTATTATAACCCCCCCCCCCCACCCCGGCAAAGGAAAAGATAGTGAAAGAATCTGTGAGAAACCACAGGAAGATAAGTATTAAGTAATGAGTGGATCTAGAAGGAATTTTAAAAACGATTAAAGAAAATAAGCTGTAGGTACTTTGAAGGAACATGAAGGAAGAAGCTGTGGGTCCCAGAAGAGAGAAGGGGGAGGAGCTGGATGTGCAGAGTGCAAGGCATTGTGGGGGGTGATGAGAATGAAAGAGAAAGCACCATTTGTGGCCCTTGTGTGCCTCACAAAGTCCTAGGCACTTTTCATCCACGTCTCCTTGGAAGCCTCAAGAAATGCCTGAAGTGCCAGTGAAGACTCTTTTGGGTCCATCAGTTAAGGCAGAGAAGTTAAAAAAAAATAAAAATAAAAATAAACTCATCAACATCTGAAGAGTTCATAAAAACCGGACTCTAATTTCTCACCCTAGTCTGTGTTTTTTTTTTTTTTTTTAGCCAAAAACCAGGACAGGATTGGAAAGGTCACTCCGCACCCTCTGGGTGGAGCAGAAGCCAGATGCCCTGCTCCTTTCTTCTATTCTTTGCCAGCTAATTACATCTCTGATTAGTGTAGGACAAAGAAAGAGGCATAGAAGAGAAGCCTGACAAGGGTGAGGAGGGAATGGCTGGGAGAAAGGAAGATGATTCATTTATAAGCTCTTTGTCCTCCAGAACCCAAATAGGCCTCCTAGGAGGAAAAATCTGTGTCTATGGAGACAACCTGGGCTTTGAAGAAAGCGTCACCCAGAGGCGAAAGGGAACAGAAGAGCAGAGGCACTTTCAGACCTCTCCACCTCAGCACGCCAGGAGAAAAAGGCACACTAGCTCTTCAGATTCCCTCTCCATCCACTTGATTATATTCCGTCCTGTCCCACATTGCCTCTGGAGACCAAGCCTCCCTCCAAAGCAGTGGACACACCAACCAGGGAGTCCTGTGTATCAGTAGGTGTGCAGGACCCCGTGCTGTTCTCCTTCAAGGTTCAAGAAGACTTAAAAAGATTTTTTTTTTATTCACCAAGAAACTGGTATTAAGCAGGAATTTAAAGAACTAAATGAACATGATTTTCCCCACCAGTGATGCTAAGGATGTCAGGGTGACATAAACTCACCTTTTCACTACAGTTCAAAGAGTCAGAACACCTTCTTTATTAAGAAAACATTTTTACAGAGTTTTATTACTTTTTCAATCACCATTTCCATTGTGCGATTTTTCTTCCCAGAGATAGAAATAAAGGTCTTTCTTAATTCCAAAATTCAATTTAGTGTTATCTCAAATCAAGTCTTGATAAACCCATCATTTAAAATAGACTATTGTAATTAGAGACAGGTTCGAGGATTTTAATCAAGAATGAGTGTATAAGGGTGAATATTTAGAGCTTGCTAAATATTTCAGCAGGGGTGAAACTCAAATCTACAAATGTTAAATTGTCCACACTTTAAAACTCCCTTTCCCTTTTAAAGTTCCTAGGTTAAAAATTAAGCCCCTAGGGTGAAGGGCACCTGTATTTGCTCGCCCTATTATGCAGCTATACTGAAATGCTTTACAGCTGCCTAAATTAGCATAATTAAATCCACATCAATTAAAAGCCTCAATCACCCCTTTCCCCTTCACATGTAGATGATGACATTTGTCTAAGGTGCGAAGTAACAAAGGAACTTTTTAACAGTTGAAGACCTGGCTGAAAAGGAGGGTAATAGGATTGATCTATTGTCCCCAGTTTACCTTAACACCAAGAGAAGTGGTCAATGAGAGTTGTTTGGCCAAAGTGCTAGGCAGTTTGCATTTCAATGCCACTGGCCATTAGAGATGTGCATTTTACCAGGCCCTCTGCTTCTATTGCTCTTTATCCTCCAGCAAGGAGTGGGGAAACAAAGCACCATCAAGACTTTGGTGGCGGTAGTTGTTATTTTTAAAGTAGGGAAGCCTAGTGACCTCAGCATAGTGACAAGACTACACCGTGTGGTGCTGGCAAAGAAAATTCCTGGAGATGAAAACTGACGTGGGGTCCAGGGGTTAATTTCTGGAACAGACAAATTTGCATACAAATGAAAAATGATGGGATTTCTGTTCTCCTAAATTTTCAATGTCATCAGCATCAAACAGCAGCCTGTGCTCCCTTGCCGTTTGAAGAATATTCATTACTTTAGAAGAAGGGGCACCTTGTTTGGGGTTCAACTCAGTGCAGGTCGATGACTTAATTTGTGTGACTTTATCTGGAGTGTGAGTTTTCTGTGCATCTTTGTAAATTTTTTTTGTATTTATTTTCATAATTATAAATAAGTGTGGAGTGGTTCCTGGTGAACTCCTTTTAGCATTTACCTTTTTCATCCTCGTGAGTTATTTAACTGTACTTGGCTGACTTTTTTTTTCTTTCTTTTTGTACAAGAGGATGACAACCTGATTTGTCAAAAATTACCTGATAGGACAGGACATGATAATTCTTAAGAATTTCCCCCAAAGCATGTGATGTTTCTTCTTATTCTGACTTTCAGTTATTTGCTTTTGGGGTAATTTATCCTTTATTCCCCTCTCAACTATAATTAAGAATAAAAGTCATGCACAAGCTTTTTCGAAGGCTTATAAGAGGAGAAGGTCCAACTTTCAGGATTCGAAATGATTTAAAACAATCCTTTAGAGAGAGAGAATTAAAAAGACAGCTAATTGTTATGATATATATAATCCATAAAGGTAATATAATAATGTGCAGGAGAATAAAACTTATCTTCTTGAACTGGGAATTCCACATGTAAGATAGTCTAGTCATAGTATCTCTAGCACAACAAACACCTTTAACATATATGCAAAGAATTTATTACCAATACCTTAAAGGGATTTGCCAGTTATTTTTATTGCAATTTTAGATGTGCCAAAAGGGAGATTTGGAACGAACAAGCAAAATATTTCAAAGTTCAGATGTCCTGTTTAGACCGGGAGTTCTACAGGGATCCTAGTCTCTTTTCACCTAACCTCATGTAGCCGATATCACAAAGATATAATTAGAAATTTTGGTACAATATTTAGCCTTGGTTGCTGTGTGATGGAATTGTTTGAATGCTGAGTAACTGAAGCTTGTTTGCATCCCAGTGTGTTGTGAAGGCAAACTTCAAAGAAAATATTATATCTCCAAACTCCAGCTCCTGAGTGTCTTGGAAGTATAATGCAGCAAGGCTTAAAAGTCCCTGCTGAGGAAAGGGCAATTTGACACTGAAACTACTGTTAAATCACTATTGAAACACTGGCTTGCAAAAGGGCTCTTATTACATAGATAGAGCAAAAGCCTTACAGAGCCTGGGGAAAATATACCCAAGTCATCGGAAAAAAAAAAAAAAAATGGGGGAGAAAAGTCTTTAAAGTTGGACAGTATGTGTTGACAGAATTTGGAGATTTTAAAACATGTATCTACACATTTATTTTATAAATTGTACATAAGACTGGCTCCTTTTCCAGTGCAAAATCAAATATTTAGATTTGCACAAACCTATGGAAGCCAGATTTTAGACAAAAAGGGATTTTTTGTCAGACTGTCAGTCTCTGAATTGCATCACAATCTGTTCAGCTGTTTTTGTTGCAAGCAGGCGTAAAACGTACTGGGTAAATGTGTGTGTTTGTGTATTAAAATGGGAATGCTAAATCCTGCTTCCTAATGGTCTTCACATTCTTGAAGTCTGTACTGGTCAGAAAGACGCTGACTTATGATGCATGTGTGAAAATCATACGTGGAGGTGGAGAAAGAAGGTCAATGGCAGATGCTGTTGACCAGCAACTCTATGAAAATGTGTTATTGAGCATGATTTTTTAATGCCCCTGGCATTTTGCCTCAATAACTTTTCCTGTACCTATGTGTTCTGAATATTGCCTTGAAGAAGAATGGGAAAATGATTTGTTGGTGGCAATACTGAACATGTTTTATTTAATGTCATGATTTCTTTATCCCATCCTCTGCACTAATATAAAAATAAGAACTTCAGTCAGCATTTTCAACATCATTTAATGTATACATAGGATTATATGCAAAGATCACCAAAAGAATGTTCAAGTTAGGTCTAGAACTTCCAGCAGGTGGGACATTATAGTGAAAATTGCTTATAGAGCTAATTCTTCTTTCTGCTAGGGATTTTTTGATACGTGGTACTTGACATACACAGAACTGCACATAACAGAGATGAGATTAAGATGATAGTACTCTTCATGAATGAAGCTCTTTTACAAAAGGGTAATAAAACACACACAGGAGTCTGGTAGACAAATTATTTCTAAGCATTGGATCTTTGGGAAAAAATTAAAATATTTAAACCTTGGTAGTTAAAAAGTGTTGGGAATCACTGAAGGGAACATTACCTGCCTGAAGAAAATTCAGGTAGGGAGTCCTTTGAGGTCACTTCCAGTTCTCAGACCTGAGTTTATACATTTAGTTATAGTCATAATATTTCTTTCCCAAGAATTAAGAATGATATGATATTGAGAACCCATTGAAATATAGCAAAGAGTCATGCTCTAAATTTTTTAAAGAAGAGACTACAGTTATGAGATTTATGAAGAATAATAAAATTCTTGGATCTGGCTGTGTGCTATTGGCAGAGACTGCCTGACTGGATGTCTAGCAATCTCATGCCCTCTTCCTGGGCACACAGGTGGACTCCATACCCAGCCTTGCTCAATTTGGGCCATGTGATTAAATCCTGGCAAATTGAAAGTGAATGAAAATGATGTGTGGCACTCCCAACCCTGGCCATAAAATTGTGTGATTTTTCTTTTTCTCTCCTCATCTTCAGAAGCAACAATGGAGACTGCATGTTGAAATCATATGTTACAAAGAGCCTGGACTCTATAGACGATACTTGAAAGAGGCATCCTGAAAAACTCTCTGACTTCTTTGGAACCAACATATAAATTTTACTATTAATCCACTGAGATTTGGGGGCTGTTTGTTATTGCAGACAGCATTAATTGTCCTTACTAATAGAAAACCAAGAAAATTAACCAGAAATCTTAGATAACAGCACAAGTTTTATTTATTGAAAGATATGTATCATTGAAGAAATAATAGATAAAAATACAAAATCTCCACTTGCCTAATCATTTTAAGAAAACAAATGGACATAGCTGCCATATTGGCATCACTTTTGTCTCTATCAGGAAGATTCCAACCAAAAATTTGATAAGCTATCTATTGAATACTATTTTTCTAGTAGGCACACCCACAAACCACACTGGAACTTCAGGCTTCAACCTTTTTCAACCTTTAATATTATCAAACACTGAAATAGATGAGTTAAAAATCCTGATCTGATGCCACCTACACTTTTACTTTTACCCTGAAACATGCCCTTCTGAGGATTATCTTCTGGATTCCATTTATCTGACAAAATACTGTGTTGCTTGGGAATGACAAATAGGTTATATCTGATGTATATACAGTAAGTTCATGGTGCTGATGATGATGCTGGTGTTATGAAGGACCAGAGGTGGAGACTGAATTCATTGTTTGCCAAAGGGGCAGTGGAGCTGACCCCTGGGTTGTGGGTCACTTATTTTTCATATCTGGTTATTCTGCTTTTCCAAATATTAAGTTTCCAAACCCCTGTGTCTACCTTAAATAAGGTCTAGTGCCATAAAAAAAATGTTTAAAAAATCCCACCTAAGGCAGGCCCATTTTCCAATAGTTACTGTTCTATTGGGCAACAGTGTAGGAGCTGGTGTACACTTAGGTCAGATTTACATGGATTTGACTGGCTCATCTCTAATTCCAGTGAGGATAGCATCTGGTATATAGAGTCTGGAGTTCACAGATATACTCATGGATTTCGTGTCTTCAATTAGGATATCAAAGATAGTGTGAGGACCTGGGTTTGATCCCTAGCACCCCAACAATAAAACAACAAAACAAAACAACCAAAGACTCTAAAGAGAATGACAAGTCTAAAAGTCAGTATTATCATATGTTGTTCATCAGGGCATACATTGTTATAATTTTTATAGTATAATCTGGTAACATGGATTATGACATAATAAATATCTATACTTTGACTCAGTAATTGAACTTTTTAGGCTTTATTTTAAAATTACCAGTGGACATTTATACATAAGGGTATCAATTGCAGCCTTATTTTTAATATTAGTAAGCATCATTAAGTAAGTTATGATATATTCATTTAAGTGAACACTTGATATATATATTTTTTCAGTGCTGGACAGCAAACCCAGGGCCTTGTGTATGCTGCGCAAGTACTCTACCACTGAGTCACACTCTCCAGTCCATTATGTGACCCTTGAATAAGATACTACAGATCCATGTGGTCCTGTGTGATCTGCCCCTAGCTCCCAGTGTCTCTGACTTCACCTTCTACTGCTCTCTTGCTCCTCTTCTTGTTTCCACTCTCACAACCCTTGAGGATCAGGGCACAGTCCCACCTCAGACCTCTGTATCTGCACATCTTTCCCCAGATCTCTTTCTGCCTTTTTCCCACACTCCTACTGTCCATGATATGATGTAAAGTGAAGAGTGTAGGTTGTAGAACAATTTACATAGAATTATTTCATACAACATTAAAGATTCTGAATGATAAACTTTTATGACATAAAAAGGCTGGAAGTATGTATTTCACATGTTAAGAGAGATTCTATATGGGGGATAGGATAGAAGCAAAGGAATAGTTTGATTAAGTAGCTATGCATTACATACTTCTATATTGTTCAGTTATTCTAAGTACCTTTTTAATCAGCAAAAGCATTATAATTGTACTATTTTTAGCAGAATAAAAGAAACAATAGAACTCAAGAATTTCTGTTTTATTTAAGATTAAATCTCTAATAATTCAAAACTCTTATAGAAGATGCATAAGTTCATCAAATATATATAAGTTGAAATTTAACTTCATGAAAAGACAATCTAAAGGAAATGAAAATAATAATGGTCTGCATTGGGAAGTCTGATTTCATGTCTAAATTTTTGTGGAAGTCTACTATTTCTGAAGAATACTAGGTGATGTATTATATGACAGAAAGATCCAGTAAAAAGTAGATAATCTGATCCAAAAGGTCACTGTGTGTGGGAGGCAGGGGTAGGAGAGCAGTGAGGGCAGAACTATCGATTCCTACCCACCAAGAACACATTCTCCTTTCTTCTGGGGAGAAAAGCAATAGTTCCAGGTGCTTACAATTTTTTAGTGACTCAGTGTTCCCAGCTCTGTTTGGGCTCTTGGGCAAATAATGAACCTAAAACTATACCTATTAGTCTCCTTTCTGAGAACTGGATGTTTGAACACAATTATACCAGAATAATTGGAGCTTCTGGAACCCCAGAATTGTTGTTTGTTTTTCTTTTGGTTGTTTGATTTTTTTCCCCTGAGCCTACTCATTCATGCAACATATATTTATTTATGTGCTAGGTACTGTGAAAAATAATGGCATATCTCTGTCCTAATATTCAACGGAAGATGGCCAACAATTGATATGAGTCAGTATATAAGTCAATGAGTACAATGGAGAAAAAAATTAAGAAGGGGGTGAAGACAAGATAATTCCCAATGCAGACCATTATTATTTTCATTTCCTTTAGATTGAAGATATTGGGGGTGGGACTGAGACTTTTAAAAGGATTCAGAGAAGGTGATGAGAAGAAGATCTGTGAAAAGAGTTCAGAAGGAGGTGTGGGAACCAGGAGAAGTCTGGGGAATAAAGTGAGGTGCAAAGGTCTGAGGTGGAATTGGGCCCTGAATCTTCAAAGGAATGAACGGAGCAATGAGGAGGAGGGAGAGGGTAATAGGAGGTGAAGGCAGGGATGTTTGGGGACTGGGCAGATTGCTCACCCAGGGCCCAAGAGAGTAGGCTTTGCCTCTGAGTGCTATGGAGCCTCTGAAAACGTTAAGTAGAAGAATGGTAGTACTTGACTTTGTGTTTTAGCATCATCTATCTCTCCGCTAGTTTGAAAACAGCTCAAGAAACAGTACAGATAGAAGCCAGAACCAGTTAGGAGGTTCATGAATTCTACCAGGTGGAGGAAGATGGTGGCTTGGAAACGGTGTCAGAATTTGAGGTGATGAGAAATGGGGATTCTGGAAGTAATTGCTGTTCACATTTTCCTTTGATTTTCTGAGCATCTCCATACCATTCCAATAAATTATTTTTCCCTTTAAAGTTAAACATATTGGATTTTTATTCTTACAACAATAAGAACCCCAATGGATTAGGAATGTCCATAAATAATTAGAAAAATAATAACACTTTACTAATTCTGTGACCTTGGGCAACTTACTTAACCATTCTGCATCTCATTTCCTCATGTGTAAATCAGGAAAGTTATAATAAGATGAACCATTTGAAACTGACATTTTTATAGGTCAAAACTGGTCAAGTATCTACCCTTTCATATGGCTCACCTCTAGAACCTGGTAGATTGGCTGTTGTGAGGATTAAGTGAGTGAATACACGTAAAACACTTAGAATCATGCCAAGCACATCATAAGAGGTAAATAAGTGTTAGCAGTGACTGACTGTTCATATTATTACTGGTGCTTTTCTTTTCCAACATTGTTTTATTATCATTTTAATTTAGTTTTTGTCACAGCGTAGTGGGATAGGAAGGGCAGGCAACATCACCCACATGTTTGAAAGAGCCTCCAATAGCACTCTAATGGATACCTGTTCACACATCATGCCGTCTGATTCTCAAAATAACCCCATGTGGTTTGCACCATACGAATCCAAGTCTGCTTTCCTTCCTTTAATTAACTAATGAAATAATAAAAAAAAAATAAGTAATTCTTTCCTGTTTTATTCCCCACCTCCTCACCCCCAATAATTAGAAGTAAATTTGTTACATGTTACGTTTACATGGCTATATTAATTGATTTAATGCATGAAAGCAAGCTTTGGACCTCTTGAACTTTAAGATCCACTTAAATTATTATGTCATATCCCCTCTGTTATGGTTTGGATATAACGTTTTCCCCAAAATCTACTATTAATGCACGAATATTCAGAGGTTGAAAAGATTGAATTAGGAGAGCTGTAACCTAGTCAGCCCATGCTAGTTTAAGTGGACTGACTATTGGTAACTGTAGGTAGGTGGGGCGTGGCTGGAAGAAGGGAGTCACTGGGGGACTGTCCTGGAAGGGTTCATCTTCCCTGTAACCCAAAACACCAATACCTGCCCGGTCCCTGCTTCGTTGCTTCTATGGTAGAAGCAGCTCTCCTGTGCTGGGTCCTTCTTCATGAAGTGCTGCCTCATCTTGGGCTCAGAGCAATGGAATCAGCCATCTATGAACTGAGACCTCTGAAACTGGGAGCCCTAAATAAACGTTCCTTCTTCTAAGTTGTTCTTGTCAGGCATTTTGATCACAGTGACATAAAAGCTGACAAAACCATCCACCAAAGCTTTTTGCTCATATGTGTTAGCACAAGGAACAGTCCGTGTAATATTGCTACCTTTCTGTTTATGTGTCTTATTTTCTCTGTTCGGATTTCTTTTTTTATGTATGATTTCCCCACACTTAGCACAGTTTCAGGCACAAAATAAATATTCAAAACATTAACAAGGAATTAAGTGAAAGGATAAGTTCATGATCATTTTCTCTATTTTATTATTAGAAAATCAAGACATCAAACAGTGAAGTGGATTGCCCAATTTCACACAACTACTCAGTAAGCCAGGAGTCAAGCCCAAGTTGCAGAAAACCATGTCCAGAATGCCATCAAATGTGGCATAAAACTTCAGACCAAAATGAAGCAGTAGGTGTGCTCAGCCTTGGATGTGCCTACCAGATGAATACCCACCCCAGATGGCATATCCAATTTAATCAACATCACCTGTGAGCCAAACTGAACAGTAAATGTTAAGACAGGATCACTAATAATGGGGACCTGGAATGTAGCCAGAATTAAAACAATGATCTGCTTAACAATCCCTCTGGGCTGGAGGCATGTGGAGAACGGATAAATGCTGGATATCGAAACAGCTGTTCTATGGCAAACTGAAATGGGGCAATCATAGATAGCAAAGGGAGAAGAAACACTTGAAAGTTGTCTTAAATAAAGTAGTGCTTTAAATAGTGTGTGACCTGGCTGTGGCCTTTTAAGAAGCAACCACGGTACAGAAACTACCCTGCCATGCATACCTAGAGAAAGAGATAGCTATTGGTGAGCAAAGCCTCTGGGATTATGGTAGGCCATGGCTACTGGTCCTACCAGTCCAAAGCACACAGACAAATGAAAGAATATGCCTTGGAATATGAAGACCAGTGCTCCAAATTAAAATTCTATATGTCTTCACCTCCTGAATTTTGCCTCTTAAACATGATTATTTTTCCATGAACTCCACATAGACTTTGTACAAAATCCCCCATTTTTTATACACTGTCCATCATTTAATTATTTTAAGATTATAATTACATGGTATCTTCTCATTAGGATCACAAATTTCCTTAGAAAAGAAATCGCTGTTGCTGTTCAAAGTATTTAAAAACCACCATGACACAGGCAGAGACCAATCAGAATGCCACTTGTGAACCTTCCTGGCTGACACTGTCTATTGCTCCCCTTCTTTAAGGATGATGACTCTACATCAAAAAGTATGGTGGAATTGTGCACATTGCTCTCAGAAGGGACTTCTTGATGGATTCCTCTGGTTCATTCATTTTTATACTTGTCTGTTATTTTGGAAAGTTCCATGTCAATGTGTAACTTATTATCCATACCTCTGTATTCAAATTAGTATGCCAATTACAGACCTAGGAGTAAGGACTACCAATTAAATAGACAGGCAACCAAAAAGAAATCAGCTATTTTTATTTTAAAAAATAAAAGTACAAGTAAAAATGCAATCGTCAGTTAAAAATACATACTTTTGCATTACTGTACTGATATTTGAGGATATAGATATAAAAAGAATTGTGCTTACCTTAAGGGACATATAGATAAATAGAAGCACATATTTTTACCTGGCTTCTACCGACTCTATAACCAAATGTTTTAAGAATAAGTTCTGCAATATCATGATAGGGTTTGTAAACATGATTGAATTTCATGTGTAGGAACATTGGGTCAACTCCTCCAAACTTCCCAGTGCAGGAGTTCTTATCACAACTTCCCTCAAAGGTGACAGCAGCTCTTTTTTTACTATTCACAGTACTGGGGAAGGGAGGGTAAGGATGGAGTGAGAGAGGAGAGAGAAGAGAAGAGAAGAGAAGAGAAGAGAAGAGAAGAGAAGAGAGGCTATTGCTTCCCAATTGAAGCTACATGTTTTTTGTTTGTTTTTTGTGGTGCTGGGTATTAGAACCCAGGGCCTTGTGAATTCGAGGCAAGCACTTTACCAACTAAGCTATATCCCCAGCCTGCTACATGGTTTTCATAGAGTGAATTTTCGGATTCACAGCTTGAAAGACATACCGCAATTGTGGGGACTTCCTACAAGCCCTTCTCTAATCTATTTGCTAGGGGTTTAGATAAACTGTATCTCAGACTAGGGGTACAGCTCAGTGGTAGAGCATTTGTCTAG
Organism: Marmota flaviventris; assembly: GCF_047511675.1. Taxonomy (NCBI): domain Eukaryota; kingdom Metazoa; phylum Chordata; class Mammalia; order Rodentia; family Sciuridae; genus Marmota; species Marmota flaviventris. Next base: position 85,809,990 of record NC_092508.1, read on the forward strand.
CACGGATGAGGTCCTGGGTTCAATCTCCAATCCTACAAATGAATAATAACAACAACAACAACAAAGAACCCAAACCAAACAACAACAACAACAAAAAAAGGAAAAATCATGTAAATTGTTATCTTAAGATCCTAGAGATTTTTAACTTGTAACCAAAATGTCTTCTGTTTTTTTTTCCCTTTAGATAAAGAATTATCAAGTATCACTTCCACTAAATCTCAGTAGCCCTAGGAGTGCTTTTGAGGGAAATGTCATAAGAGAACCTCAGGAAGCCAAAGAAATCTCATCCATTTCCCCTTGTTCTTATTTGGTTGAGCTGTTCGATCTCAATCAGTAAGTTATTCACCGAAGTGTTGTTCATTTAACTTTTGACAAGCACTTTAGGCATTCCTTAACCCTTTTGACGTGGGCAAACATTCATTGGGTATTTACTCAACTCTGATACTCTGTAGATATACATAGATCTGTATAGATGATATCCCAACTCTCAAGGAGCCAACAGTCAAATTAAGAGTAGCAGAAGTGTAATAAGGACAACACCATGTTAAAACACATGAGTGGGAGTCTGTTCTTTTCCATTAGTATTGGCCTTCACCATGAGGCCCATATTTCAATCAGAGGAAATACTTTCATATAGGAAACAAACATTTTTAACCTGTGACACAGTTATCTATGGGAAATATTCTACTAATACCCCTTGTATGTAGACCTTTCAATTAGTATGAGCAAACTAATTTTGTAGCTTTCTGATGGCTATTGTAGACTCACATTGATTGTTTAAATATGCTCCTGAATAACTATATAGCGGCTGGGGTTTCAGACAATGAAGAAGGTCCTGATAGGTAAACTCTAGAAAACCACCTAAAGTACTACAAAAGGCATCTTAGATCTTAGATATATCTTTGGGACTATATCTGAGATTACATAACATCACACACACACACACACACACACACACACACACACACACACGCACACCTTAAAGAATTTGAAGAAAATATGGATGTTGACATTACAGGAATTACCAATGATTTTTCCCACTACCACATCCCAGGTTATTTGTTTTTAGCATGGTCTCTGAGATATCTTCCAGGTAACCAAAATAATTCTATTGTCTCTCTGACATTGCTTATTGTTGTTACCAATTAAACTCCAACAATAAAGCAGCTTTGTAAGAGCATGGCACTGTCACATTACAGAGAACAGATGTCAAAATAAAGGTTCACTAACTTGAAGCAACTTACATCACTAGAGCTTTCAGGTATATCCATGACCACAGAGCAGAGAGGAAATTTTATTTTGTGTCATTGAATGATACCAAGGACAGGCTCTTTCCTTGATATGTGAACAGAGAGAATTTTGTTAACAGTATTCTGTGAACAAAACACTTAAGAGAATGTATGTATACAATAGTTTTTAAAAAAAGGGTTACTGACACAGATGCCAATTTGGTGGGGCATATGGAACATTTACACTTGCCTTTTTCTTTCTTTCTTGCTACAGCTGGTGCTGATTTAGTATGTGAAATTTTACTAGCAGGAGTGCTAATCAAGACAGAGATTCTGTAAGGATTTAGTCATTTATGTAGGGAAAACTACGGGTATCATTAAAAAGTAGAAGATCATCTTATGGAAAAACATTATCATTATCAACCTCATTTTTAAACTAAACAGACACAATGGTACTGTAAGTATCACTTTAGCAGCCAAAAAAGTCAGAATGCTTTTTGATAATGTTTTGAGAGGATTGCATCCACAGTTTAAAGTTTTGGTAGAAGCACGTTAAAGTTTGGTAGTGTCAGAGGAATGCAGAAGGGTGAGCAATCTAACAGCTAGCTGTTGAACTTTTCCATAGAGTGGTTCAGCGAGCGTGACTGCTTTTTGGAAACATCAGTTTTTTTGAACAAAATCTGATTATAATGGAGTAGAAGGTGAAAGTATTTTCCTGAATCATTTGGGGAAGTTGGAAGAAGAGAAAAAGTGTTCAGGATTTGATTCTTCCCTCTTATATTAGGAAAAAAAAAAACATTTTGCAATATGAGGCCTCATTTCATATACTAATACCACTGGCTATCCAGGAGTTCAGAGGAAAATTAAATTTAAAAAAATCTTTGCTAAGTAGCAGCAGCATCATTGTCGGTACATTAAATATGTTGTACAGGTGGCTTGGTAGAGTTGGAGACCTGAACGGCAGCTACAAGACATCTGCTGCCTGAGGAAACTTGCAATGTGGCAGCGTGGTGTTTGTAGCTCCCTGTGGAAGGGTGCCAGCTGCCCATGGCATTGCTTCTACAGATAAACGGAAAGTCTCAGAGGTGCTTCCGTGGCAGGAGTGCATCCTTTCCACCCGCCTCTCCTGGAGAATTTAAAGGACAAGAAGGACCTGCAGGGAAGGCTCAGTTAGATATTGTTGGCTGAGTTGTAGATCATCTTTTCAATATTACTAAGAGCTTTGTCTGTGAAAATCAGCACGTGCCTGCAATCAAACAATTTTATTCTGTTTTCATGCTTAATTTCTACGACCTGTAGCAAGTTATTTATTTTTACAGTATCATGACTCATCTGTTAAAAGTCCTAGACTTACCAAGACCCTGTCTCAAAATAAAATATCAAAAAGGGCTGGGGATGTGGCTCAGGGGCTAAGCTCCCCTGGGTTCAATCCCTGGTTAAAAAAACAAAAAACAGTCCTTAGAGATATTTGAAGGAAAGTTTGCTAAAATGCAAGCAATAAAATATTTTATTATAAAATAATTAATGGTTATAAATGTCTTAGATGACTAGTCTGTTTTAGAATATTTTGACATAAATATGACACCTTTAAAAGCAGAATACACTTTATAGCATATAACTATTGTGACTAACTGCCAATTAAAATTCACTTATTGGGTGTTATGATAGGGCAACCTATGTTTAAAAACCATAGTTTAAAAACTATGTTAAAAGCAGAAGGGACAAATATTGCACAGACAACCCATAGCCTTTGCTTATAATCTGGAATATCTAAAAATTATTAGTAAATAATTTATTTATTAATTATTTTGGGGGGTATTGGGAATTGAACCCAGGGATGCTCTACAATGAGGTACATCCCTGATAAAATTATTATTTTTTTTTTATTTTTGAGACAGGATCTCACTAAGTTTCTGAGGCTGACCTTGAACTTGTAATTCTCCTGCCTCAGCCTCCTGAGTCCCTGCAATTATAGGCATGTGACATTGTGCCCAGCATCTTAATTTTTTTTAACCTCAGGACTGAATGAGAATTTTTTACTATAAAAAGTGCATGATCATCTGAGTTATGTGATCAAAACTGGAAAAGTTGAAGACCTATAATTAAATGCACAAAGAGAAAAGAATAAATAGGTTTGTACTATGTTAAACTTTCAAACAATGCATATAAACTTTTCCTCTTTTCCCTTCTATCAAAATTCCATTCCATCTTTAATATTGCCTAAGAAATGAAATTTCAAGAAGGAAATGACAGCTAGGAAGTTTGAATATTTGATGGTCTAAACACATTTCAAAAGAAGAAGAAATAAAATTATTTTTAAAGGCAAAAACTAGAGAGAGAGAAAAAGTATTTTTAGCAATGTTTATTTACACACACATATGCACTAAATTGTAGTGATTTCTAAGCATTAATATGTTTTCCTTTAAAAAATTCCGTTCAGCTGTGTTGAAGAAAGTAACTTATTTCTGAAATTCCACCAGATGAATATTATTTGAGAATTTCCTCTTTGAGGCAAATATATAAGTGGAAAACGTTTATGATATGATCTGGGGCAAAACCATTTATTTCCTCTTCAAACTATCTTAAATTAGCTGTTAATCACTTATTCTACTTATTACTCATAAGTATTTTTCCTCAGAGGAAAAATAAAATGCCATATTTGAAAAACAAACAGATATTCATTTTCTTTAAAATATGAGGCTAGTCAGCTAGAGAATAAATTAAGAGGGTTCACAAACTGTTAATGGTGACGGCAAGCATATGGCAAATTTGAACTGTCTGCAGGTCAGATTTTACTTTTGCTTTCCAAGTGTCTGTCAGTCATTGTTAAGATCCAAATAATAGGTGGAATTCAACGATATGAAATTGTTCAGTAAATTCTTGGACCAAGTGATTTCATTTTTTTTTTGCTCTCTTTTTCCTATAACACCCTCCTTGAAAGCAATCTTACAAAATATTACCCAGAAAGAGCAAATACTTGCAAGGTGTTGTTGCTTTTCTTTGTTGAATCAGGAAAAAGACATAGAATCAAATATTGTGTGTGTGCATATGTTTGTATGTGAATACTAATGTATGCACCTAGCTTGGTGCATCAAAGAATTACTAAGATGCTCAGATTGCTGCATTTCTCTCATGACAACTCTTTCTTGTATTGTGAGTGTACCTTTCATGGTGGCAATGAAGAGCCTTCTCTTAATTTCTCTACTCCCATCACAGTACCTTTGCTTTCTAAACCATGTTTGTGGCACTGGAGACTAAAGATAGTTGGACCGTAATGAACTATTCTGCCAGAAATAGTAATCAGAGGAGCAATTAAGTGCAACTGGGATAAAAAGCTGAGCCCCTGTGACATTACAGAGTGGGTTAAAGAAAAAGAGAGAAAGAAAAGGAAGAGAAGTAAAGATTTGACATATGGGAGTTTTGAAATGACAAACCACAAAATCTCCAAAGGGATGAAAACCCTAAACTTAACCATTGCTGAGTACAGATGAGAAAGTACAGGTGCCACTGGCAGGAGCTGACTCAGTTTTGAGACACTTCCTGTAGAATAGCTGCAGTTCTGGCTCTGAATAGATTATGGAATCAAGAATTGAAAGCGAGAAATGCTGCCTGTTTCTCTGGGGCCAGAAGAATTCTTCTGTAGTTAAAAACTTTCCTGTTGAAATGACAGGAAAGCATTGGTCTCAAGACAGGATGATCAGTGGTGGAATGTTCATTCTAGACTGGGGTCAATGGTAAGAGATTCTGTAGGAGAATGCAGGTTCCTGACAGCAGTGGGGATGATGGACTCTTTGAAGAGTGGAAACCAGATGGTAAGAATTAACTGTCAGAAGCAAGGTGACATAATGACCCTGTCTGAATAGCCGGTGAAAGAGATCACAGCCCCTGTTGCAGCAGTGGATCCCAAGATGGGACAGTCTCTTCTGTCTGTTCAGTGTCATTGACCATGATTATTTTAGACATAGGTTTGTTTGTGGGTCCTCTCACATCCATTGTCACAGTAAAAAAGCAAGTACAGCAACTATGGCCTGAGACATGGAAACTGATGCAGGCCAGGGCCAACCCACCAGGGAAGTGCTGGACCAGCAGCAGTACTAGCTGAAGGGGAGGAGAGTCCAGCATGGCAGGGAAAGGAGAGGAAGGATAAATATTGGGAACCACCAGGGGTCAGTTGCTGCAGTGGGGCTTGTAGATATTTCCACTAACCCTTTCTCTTGTAAGATTTACTGGACATTCTGACCAAAGAGGCTTCTGAAAAATCTTTACTTAAATAGAAATAACTGGTCATTTTTAGAAATGATATTGCTGGTATGAAGGATTTTACAAACTCTCCTCTCTGCTGTGGTCTTAGGTTTTTTGGCAAACCTGTGACAAATTATTTATCTCCAATATGGAGTGTGTGTGTTTTTGTTGGGGGGGGGACTCTATATTTTAGACTCAGTAAGGCTTGTAACCTTGATAACTGCTCAATTATAACCAAGGTTGCTGTAGTAGGTCATGAATCATGCCAGCTGGCTCTCCTACAAATTCACGCCAATGACCTCAGCTGAGCCCTCCCTGCTATTCCACAGTCTCACTCTCTCTCTTTTCCCCCTACTGTATTTCCCATAGTTGCTGTTCCAAACCCTTTCCATTTTCCTCAAGTTTGAAAAAAAAATCTTGTACATTCAAACCAGAAGATGACCTCAAAACCCACTTGACAGTGATTGGCACCAGGTAGTCCCAACTCTAACGTTTTAATCCTCCCGTGGCTTTTGGGACATTGTTCTCTTGTGGATCTTTCTCTCTTTCTATTGCATACTGCTATTTCTTCTCTTGCCCCTCAAGGAAAGGCTTCCTATGGTTCTTGTTGGTCACCATCATCACCTTTCTAATAAAAAGCCATGCACAAGATACATCAGTATCATTGTACCCATTCTATCACAATTGAATAATATGTTCATAAATGTTCTCTACCACCCAAGTTAAAAACTCGTTTTCTCCCTCCTTGATAGTAGTGGCTTTTCATGAGTCTCTTCTTAATATCCACAAGAATAATCTTTCTAAAATATAGTCTTGATGATTTTTTTTCTGCCAAGACTTTCTTTTTGATTCTACTTTCTATTTTGAATTAAATATTTTATTGTGAATATAATACTTCATTTTGTGAAATATGGCATTCTAGAAAAACATAAATGTAAGTAGCATTTGAAAAATAATAAAGTAATCACTGTTCACAACTAAGCTGAAGAAATAAGGCATTACTTTTATCTTTGAAAACCTTTTGTTTGAAAGTTCCTGCCCAATTGCATGCTCCCTCTCGCTCATTGCATCTTCTCTCTTCTTTGGCTTAAAATATCCTTAAGATATCCACTATCCCTTGTTTTCCTTAGGTTTACCATATATGTGTATATATTTATTTATGTAGATGTTATACATATATATATATGTTTTAACAAAATATGTATTATTATGTGGTTTCATTTAGACTGTTTTTGAAATATAACATAATAATAATGCATTATTCTGCAGCTTGCTATTTAAATTCATATTAAAATTTTGGGAACAATTTATGTTGATATATATTAATGTAATTAATGGATTTTCACTGCCTCATAGTATTCTATTTCAAGAATGCATTCCAGGGAGAGGGAGAAACGGGGTAGGAAAGACAGTGGAATGAGATGGACATCATTACCCTAGGTACATGTGCACGAATGGTGTGACTCTACTTCATGCATAACCAGAGAAGTGAAAAATTCTGCTTTATTTGTATACTATGAATCAAAGAGCTTTATTGTCATGTATAATTGATTAAAACTAATAGATAAATAAGTAGAAAAAACTAAAAGAAAGGATTTTGTAACTTAGAGGCAAAAAAAAAAAGAATGCATTCCAATTATTTTTTTTTTTACTTTACTCTTGTGAGGCATTTGGATTGATTTATAAAAATGTTACTATAACTGCTGTTACTACAAGTGATCTTATGTAAGTTTCCTCATGTTCAAGTATTCAAGAGTTTTTCCAGGATGTAAACCTAGAAGTGGTATTGCTGGATATGCACAAATTTACCATTACCAACCAATTCCTACTTATTTTCCAAAAATAGTTTGCCAATTAATTCCATATCAGAAATGTGTGAGGAGCTTCTTTTGGTGTATAAATTACCAATGCCCGGTGTTATGGTTTGGATGTGAGGTGTCAGCCAAAAGCTCACATGTCAGACAATGCAAAAAGGTATGGAGGAGAAATGATTGTGTTCTAGCCTTAAACTCATCAGTGAATAAATCCCTAATGGGATTAACTGAGTGCTAACTGGAGGCAGGTGGGGTATGGGTGGAGGAAGTGGTTTACTGAGGGCGTGGCTATGGGATATATATTTTGTATCTGGAGAGTGGCATCTCTCACTCTGCTTTCTGATCATCATGTGAACTGGTTCCCTCCTGCACTCTTCCACCATGATGTCCAGCCATATCTTGAACCCTGAGGAATAGAGCTGGCCTCCTATGGACTAAAACCTCTGAAACAGTGAGCCCTTAAATAAACTTTATTCCCTAAAATTTTTCTGGTTAGATCTTTTAGTCACAGCAGCAAAAAAGCTGACTAAAACACCTGGCATTTTTTTTCAGAACTACTTTTGCAGTCTGTTTTGTGTGTTCTATTTCAGGGGATGTGTAATACATATTTCTTGATCATGTTGACATTGTCCATTCATCTTTTATGAAAACTATTTATTATGTCTTCTTTCCATTTTGAATGAGTTGTTCAAATTTTTCATTTTAATTCAAAGAATTTTAAATTTTATATTGAGTAGCAATTCCTAGCTACTCAATATGAAATTTAAAATATTTTCCTTTTTGGGTTATGTCTGCTGTTTGCTTTAAAAAATTAATTATTATTCTGAAGTGGTAAATATATTTTTCTATATTCTCTTTTAAAGTGTTAAAGTCTTGCTTTTCTTTTTTAAGTTCTTGATCCAAATGGAATTAATTGTTAATGGGATGGGAGACACAACCCTATTTTTTCTCTTATATTTAATCAGTCATCCCATCATAGTTTCATGATAAATTTATCATTTTCCCACTGATTTGCAAACATAGTTCTTTCATATGTCAGGTTTCTATTCAGGTACATAGATCTGATTCTGGGATTTTGGTCTTGTTTAATTGGTCTATCAGTTTATCTCCACAGTAATACCAAACTATCATAATTACTATATATTTGTAGTGAGTCTTACTATGGGCTTGATGAAGTTCCTCTTTATTTGTTCTCAGCTCCATCTCCTATACTTTACATTGCTATTGTCACAAATGACATGTTTTATACATGTGTACCCATTAACAAAGTTACATAATTATTGTTGTATACATTTGCCTTTTAAATCATATAGGGAACAAACAAAAGTGGGAAAAAGTTTTATAAACCAAATATGCTTTACCACCAGTTTTTAGATTTACCATGTAGTTTCCTTTTTATATGAATTTATGGCCTAGTGTCATTTCAGTTCAGCAGAGATGTCTCCCTTTGGCATTTCTTGTAGGACAGACTTATCAGGGGAAAACTTCCTTATGTTTGTTTATCTGATATCTTAATTTCCCCTTAATTTTTGAAGGATAGTTATATTAGACATAGAATTCTTGGTTAATAGTTGGGTTTTTTTTTTTTTTTTTTTTTTTTTTTTTAGTATTTTTAATATCTGAACAAGTAATCCCAGTGTTCCCTGACCTTCATGGTTTCTGAAGAGAACTCAGCTCACAATATTATTGAGGATCCCTTTCATGTGATGAGCTGCTTCTTTTGCTGCTTTCAAGGTTTTCTCTTTTGACAGTTTGGATAGAATGTGTCTTACGTGGATCTCTGCATCTATCCTCCACACGTTCATTGAGCTTCTTGGATAAGTAGGTTCGTATCTCTCATTAAATTTGGGATGTACGTAGTCACCCTGTATGTAAGCAGTCTCTGTGCTCCTTTGTCTCTTTCCCGTCCCTGTGATTTCCATTGTGTATAGTCAGTGTCTTGTTGTTGTCCCATAGTTTCTTGGGCTATATTCCTTTTTCTTCATTCTCCTTCTCTCTCTGATTGCAAAATCTTGATTGATTTACATTCAGTTTCCTGATTCTTCTGTCTGTTCAAATCTGCTGTTAAGTAGCTCCACTGAATTTTTCATTTTAGTACTCTGCTTCTCAACTCTAGAATTTCTACTTAGTTTTCTCTAATAATTTTTATCTGTTTACTGATGATTGAGACACCCTTCATCTCATTTGATTTCCTGTCGATATTTTTCTTATTTTTTAAAGCTCATATAATGAGATTTGTAATCCTTTACTGGTAGGTCTAATGGCTGGGCTTATGCATGGGCAATTTCTATTAATTTTTCCTGTGAATTATTTTCATAGAAATTTTTTGCATGCTAGATGTGTTAAACATGAAAATGTAGCAACAGTGGAAATCAGATTCTCTTCTCCTACTTGGGATTTATTTTTCCAGCCTGTTTGAATTGTTGTTGTTGTGTGTGTTGTGACTTTCCTAAACCATTTTTAGAGTCTGTTGTTTTTGTCATTTGAAACCACTATAATCTGTGTTCCATTAGCTCAATGGTTAGCATGTGTTTTGACAGTGTTACCTTAAACACCTGGGATTGACAAAAGAAAAAGAAAAAAATATGCTCTGACTTTGGATTAGCTTTGTGTCAGGGCACTTCTTCAATGCTTAGTCATGCAGTCTAACACTCTCTCTTAGCCTTCCCTGCCTATTTGTATGGAGATTTTAGGGTAGCCAGAGGTAAAAACTTAGGTCTTTTGAGGCCTTTTTGTAGCATCATCCCACCTTGGATAGGCATGCCCTGGGTATGCTTGTGGATTTTTTGACTCCATGTCATACGAGGAAGCTATCTTAAACACTTACTTTCACATGTATCTCTTTTCCCAAGCTCTTCCATCCTAGAGGTTGCTCAGTCTGTGTTTTGCTTAAGTGTTGTTCCTTGCCCTAGTCCACCCCACCCAATACTTGTGCCTTTTTATGATTCACAATTCCTTGGATAGCCACTCCAGTGCCCTGGAGCACTCCGAGTTGAATATAATTTTGGGAAGCCATTGTCCTTAAGAAAACTACAAGACAGGTTTGAGATACACAACCACAGTTCTTTGGGAATAAAGTTTGTATAGCTCTGTCTGGTGCTAACAAACGGTAGTAAGAGTGCAGGCCTCTGTTCTCCTGCTGCCATAGGCTGTGTGTGGGATGGAAGGCAGGTATGTTCAAATGCCATAGCACTCACTACAAGCCACAGCTTCTTTCTTCACCAAGTCACCCCACCCGCTGGATGTTATGAATTTTTGACTAGATTCCCAAGTTCTTCAAAAGTTGATTCTAATAGTTAGCTCATTAGTTGCTTTTAGAAAGGGAGGGGACCCTATAGTTCCCTACTCTGACATATTCCCTATCACTACCCCTTTACACAACATTTGGCTTTATGTTTTTCTAGACTCATTTATAATCAGTTTGTCAAGTTCCATGAAAACCCTTGTTTCATTCCAATGAAACCTTTTATTTTTGAGATGATCATAGATTTACACTTGGAAATAATATAGGGATGCCATGTACCATTTACTCAGTTTTCCCCATTGATTACATCTTGTAGAAGTATAGTAAAAATCACAACCAGGATATTCACATTGGTACAGTCAAGATAAAAATATTTCATTACTACAAGGATCACTCATAATGACCTTTCATAGCCACACCTACTTCCCTTTTCCTCCACCCCCTCCTCAGCTCCTGATAACAACTAATCTTTCTCTATTTTTATAATTCTGTTATTTCATGAGTGCTGGAATAACTCATGAGTAATGGAATCATGCAATATCTAATCTTTTGAGATTGTCTTTTTTCACTCAGTGTAATTCTCTGGAGACTCAGTGAGAGGATTCCACGTAATGTAAGTTTATTTGTTTTATACTATGGAGTAGTATGTGTTCCATGGCATACATTTGTCACAGTTTAATATTGGGCATACAGGTTGTTTCCAGTTTGGGGCTATTACAAATAAAGTTATGAATACTTGTGTACAAGTTTTAGTGTGATCCTGTCCTCATGTATCTGGTAAATATGTCCATTGGGGCAATTGCTAGGTTTTATAATAACTACATGTTTCACTTTGTCAAGAAACTGCCAGAGTGTTTTCCATAATAGGCAATTGTGAAAGTTCTAACTTTCCACTAGGCCTCTTTGGATACTACCCCAGTAGGGAGAGGGTGGGATGTCAAATTGCTGCCAGGAGATAGAAGTTGAGCCTCCCTTGTGGTCTCCACTCCATACTATATCTCTCAGCACAGCAAGGAGATATAGTATGGCAAGTGGGCTAAAACAAAGGAGGCCTTTTTTGTTCTTTTTTAACATCAACCCAAAGGATGTATCTCTTTTTCCCAAGCTCTTCCATCCTAGAGGCTGCTCAGTCTGTGTTTTGCTTAAGTGTTGTTCCTTGCCCTAGTTAAGTTCCTTTAGCACAAGTGGAACGGCATGTTCCCAGATTGGTTCTTGCTCATGGGATAGGCACATAGTTACAGATTTTTTTAATTAACTGTCCACAATAGAGTGGTTATTGCATAAAAATTTTCTTGTTTTGGTAGGATGCCCCCCTTTTTTTCTTTATATTAGGTAGAGTAGGTATTTTTGAAACACTTTTTGGTCTGTGACCATTGGTGTTATGCATTTGCTGGCTTCTTCAGTTCTAAGTTTGGGCTATAGGAATTAAAAAAAAAAGCCAGGAAACATAATCAGCATATCATCCCTCATGTCCTGTAGTCTGCCTTCTTGTCTTACAGTTTTCTTGTATGTATATATATTCAGGGTTTTTAGGTACACCTAGAGTGCTACTGAAAATTATAGACACAGTATCTTTCCAAATGGAGAAATATGCCCTGGTTAGGGTTGTGACCTAAAAGGCCCAGAGTCTAAAAATCAATTAGGTGAAAATAAAAATATGATATTGAGTCATTTTATCCATGAATATAATATATCTTTGCATTTACGTCTTTTAGATATGTTTTTCAGTAAAGTTTTATGATTTTTTTCTACTCAAATCTTAAATATTTTTTGGACTTATCTCTTGTGTGCTTCATAGTTTTAGATGCTTTTACAAATAGTATTTTAAAAATTATATGTCCTTACCTGGTGTTGGAATGTATAGATTTTAGCTTGATTTATGTTCCACTTGCATATATTAACTTTGTCAAATTATCTTAAATGTTTTTATAATTTATCTTTAGACTTTAAAAATGTAGAGTTATACTGCTTATGAATTATTATATATGTATTTCTTTCTTTCATTTCTTTTCTTAAATTTTTTCGACTGTTCCTTGTCTTATTGTAATAATCTCCAGTACCATGTTGAGTAGATATAGTGACAGAAAGCAATTTTGTCACATTCTTGGGTTTAGAGATAACCTTGTGATGGTCATTATAGATTCTTTTGTAGATGTTCTTTAACTGATAAAATAATCGTATATTCCTAGTTTTCAAAGAGTTATAACCTGAATGAATGATAAGTTTTATTAAATGCTTTTACTGTACCTATGAGAGTGCTAATTTTGATATTTTCCTTTAACCTTTTAAGGCATTGAAGTAATTCTGTAATTTTCTAATATTGAATCAAATTTACTTTTCTGAAATAATCACTATTTGGTAATATCACATTGTATTTCTCATATATCTCCAGATTTAATTTGCAAATACAGTTTATTATTTTTCATTTGTCTTTTGAAATTGGCCCATAATTTTCTTACAAACTGGCCATGTGGTTTTACTATTAAAGATATGCAAATATCATTAAATATGGTAGAAAATGTTTTCTGTTTTTCTCTTCTCTAAAAGTGTGAAATAATCTAATTCTTGATTAGTAAATATATCAAAATAAATGTTTATCTCTGTGGAAAATTTTAAATTACATTTTCAGTTTCTTGAAGAGTAATGACATATTTCAATATTTTTTCTAGAAATTTGTTTTTGTTGCCAAGTTATTTAAATGTAGGTATTATAACATTGATATAAATTATTTCAAAAAAAATTTTAGTTATCAATGGATTTTTTTTTTCTTATTTGTAAGTGGTGTTAAGAATCAACCAGTGCCTCAAACATGCTAGGCAATTGCTCTACCACTGAGCCCCAGCCACAGCCCCAGTTTTTAGTAAGTGTGGCATCACTAATTTGACTGTGCATTTTGTTTATTTTGCATTCTTTCCCTTTTTAAACTGATTATTTCTTTTTAGAAATGTACCTTAATTTTATCATAAAACCAACTTTTAGGTGTAGTGATGCTCTGAATTTTATCTTTAATATTATTAAATGATTTTGATTTAGCCCTTTTCTTCTCTTTATTATATTGTTTTCTTCCTTTTACTTGATTGTGTTAATGCCCATTTATGCTCTCACCTCAGATTTGTGCCCTGTCACTAAAGAATGACTCATTGAAATTCAGGTCCCTGACCACCAGGAATGAACAGATACCAAAGGGCAAAAGTCCATTCAAAAATATCTAACTCCTTGGGTACACCTATAATCCCAGCAGCTCAGTGGGCTGAGGTAGGAGGATTGAGAATTTAAAGCCAGTCTCAGCAACTTAGAAAAATATTAAAAGGGCTGGGGATGTTGCTCAGTAGTTAAAGACCCTTGGTTTCAATCCCAGATACCAAAACAAAAACAAAACAAAAAATCTGTAACCCCTTGGATTCTTTATCATTGGTCTCTGTGTACTCTTTTGTTGTTACAGTAACTCATCCAGCCATTACAAAAAGGTGTCTCTTATTCTTTTTTTTTTTTATTTTTTTATTTTTTATTTTTTAATTTTTTATTGTTGGCTGTTCAAAACATTACATAGTACTTGATATATCATATTTCACAATTTGATTCAAGTGGGTTATGAGCTCCCATTTTTACCCCATATACAGATTGCAGAATCACATCAGTTACACATCCATTGATTTACATATTGCCATACTAGTGTCTGTTGTATTCTGCTGCCTTTCCTATCCTCTACTATCCCCCCTCCCCTCCCCTCCCCTCCCCTCTTCTCTCTCTGCCCCCTCTACTGACATTCGTTTGTCCCCCTTGTATTATTTTTCCCCTTCCCCTCACTTCCTCTTGTATGTACTTTTGTATAACTCTGAGGGTCTCCTTCCATTTCCATGCATTTTCCCTTCTCTCTCCCTTTCCCTCCCACCTCTCATCCCTGTTTAATGTTAATCTCCTTCTCATGCTCTTCGACCCTACTCTGTTCTTAGTTACTCTCCTTATATCAAAGAAGACATTTGGCATTTGTTTTTTAGGGATTGGCTAGCTTCACTTAGCATAATCTGCTCTAATGCCATCCATTTCCCTGTAAATTCTATGATTTTGTCATTTTTTAATGCAGAGTAATACTCCATTGTGTATAAATGCCACATTTTTTTTATCCATAGGTTACTGAATGATCAATGGGTTATAGAAGACATCAAGGAGGAAATTAAAAAATTCTTAGAGATTAATGAAAACACAGACACAACATATCGGAATCTATGGGACACATTGAAAGCAGTTCTAAGAGGAAAATGAAACAATTGAAAAAATTGACAAAACTAAAAGTTGGTTCTTTGAAAAAATAAACAAAATCGACAGACCCTTAGCCATGCTAGCGAAGAGAAGAAGAGAGAGAACTCAAATCACTAACATACGGGATGAAAGAGGCAATATCACAACAGACACTTCAGAAATACAGAAGATAATCAAAAATTATTTTGAATCCTTATACTCCAATAAATTAGAAGATAGTGAAGGCATAGATAAATTTCTTAAGTCATATGATCTGCCCAGATTGAGTCAGGAGGATATAGACAATCTTATTCTTTACCTACCATTTTTAGGTGTGCTTCCCTAAAGTGTTTGTGGGAAATCATTCTGCCCTGTAGTCCTCAAGGCCTTTTCATGGCACCTATGGTCTGGAAACAATGTCCAATGTTTTAGTCAGCTTTGCTTTGCTGTGACCAAAAAACTTGACAAGAACAACTTAGAGGAGGAAAAACTTATTTTGGCTCATGGTTTTAGAGGTTCAGTCCTTTGGTTGGCTGACTTTGTAGTTCTGAGCCCAAGGTGAGCCAGAACATCAAGGCAAAAGGCTATGACAGAAGAAAGCAGCTCAGGATATGACAACCAAGAAGCAGAGAGAAAATTCTGCTTACCAGGGACAAAATATAATACCCCAAAGCACATCCTCAATGGCCAACCTCTTCCATCCTCACTCTATCTGCCAACAGTTACCACCCAGTGAATCCATATCAGTGGATGAATCCACATTCTTGCTTTGTCTCACAAATGAGTTATTTATAAGGAAATGCCTCATATCTAAACCATAACACTTTGCCCTTGGCCCCCAAAAGCTCATCCTCATCTCACAATGCAAAATACACTTAGCCCATTTCTAAGAGTTCCAGCATTGCCCAAAAGTTCAAGTCCAAAATTTCATCTGGGACTCACGGCAAACTCTTGGATATTTTTCCCCTGTAAAGATCAAAAGCAAGTTACATATATCCAATATATAATGTCACAGAGTAAACATTTCTGTTCCACAAGGAAGAAATAGGGGCCTAGAAAGAAGAGATGGGACCAAAGCAAGCCTGGAATCCAGTTGGGCAAGCAAATCCTGTAGCTCTATGTCCACCATCTGGGACACATTCCATTTATGGGATTTCCAAATGGCCTTCATGGCTCTACCCCCATGGCCTTGCTGGTTGCAGTTCACATGGTTTCTCTGTTGGCTTGTATTTGTTTGATTCCTGCAGCTCTCCTTGGAGACATTCCATATTACTAGCATCTCTTAATCTTGGGAGTTTCCACTGCAACATTGGCTTCCTTCTCACATCTTCATGAATCACTTTCTTAGGGACTTCCTGCAGGTATTTCAACTCTGATACATTTTGTCTGACCTCTCAGATCTTCTTTCAAAATCTCCAAGGAAGTTTCCATGACTCCCTAACTCCAGAATCCTGCATTTCTGCAGAAACAGCACAAGGTTGACATCATTTTCTGCTATCTTGAGCAGTAGTCAAGCCACTTGAGCCTGTATCTGCAGTAGCCACTGAGTACCTGCATGGCTCAGCACAGTGAAGCAACTTTCTAACCCTCCCCACTGAGAGATATCAGGGTGCTTCCATGGTCTCTTCTCAATGGAATTCTTGCTTTCACATCCTTGAGCCTGGGATGAGTGTCAGTTCCTGAGATACTCTCAAGTCATCTTTCCTATAGTTTCTTGGTAAAGTACATAGCATCTCTTTAGTAGCTGTAATCTCTTCAACAAGCATACATTCCTTAGCCCCAACTCTACATGCACTTTTCTAAGCAAAATGCAGGTTTTTGCCATCTTTTTAGGCTGGGATTTCTGCTTCTGATTCTCATAGTAAATCTGGTTAAAACCTGCCAACAATATCCATGCCACTTACTGAAGTTTCCTCCACTAGATTAATTATCCCATCACCTTTAAATTCAGTCTCACAGTAATTCTCAGGAAATGGGCAAAATATATTCAAGTTCTTTGCTAGAATATAACACATGTGGCCTATAGACCAATCCTCAATTCCTTTTTTTACAATTTTTTTATTTGTATTTATGCCCTTTGATATATCATACATAGATGGGGTATAATTTCTCATTTTTCTGATGTACATGTTGCAAAATCACATTGGTCATGCAATCATGTACACATACACACACACACACACACACACACACACAGAGGAATAATGTCTGTTTCATTCTACTGTCTTTCCTATCCCCACATCCCCTCCCCTTCCCTCCCATCCTCTACCTAAAACCTCATGAGTGCAGTCTACATTTCAGTGGATATTTGTATCTTCTGAGTTCTCACCAGAATCACACACTAAGCTTTGTGTGCAATATTCTAAAACTTGTCCAGCTTTCATCTCTAAACTTTGAAAAATTCCTCCTACAAACCAGCCTCAAAGAATTCTGAACCACACAGTCAGGTTAGTAACAGCAACAATATCACTTCTTGGTATTGATTTCTGTTGTAGTCAGCTTTGTTTGCTGTGACCAAAAAACTCGACAAGAACTACTTATTTTGGCTCACGGCTTCAGAGGTACAGTCCATGGTTGGCTGACTCCATAGCTCTTGGCCCAAGATGAGTCAGAACATCATGGCTGAAAGGTGTGGTGGAAGAAAGCAGCTAAGAACATGATAATCAGAAAGCACAGAGAGAACCCCTCTTACCAGAGACAAAGATATAATCCCCAAAGGCACATCCCTAATGACCTACTTCCTCCAGTCACACCCTATCTGCCCAAAGTTTTAGATTATGGTCCAGCTAATCTATATCAGTGGATTAATCCATGAATCCACTAATAAGTGGATTAGGTTACAATTCTCATAATCTAATCATTTCACCTTTGAATTTTCTTGCATTGTCTCACACATGAATTTTGAGGAATACCTCATATCTGAACCATAACACCAAAATTTTTAACATAATTTTCTAAAATCTTTGACTTCATTCTGCCTTTCCTGGTTTTATTTCCTGCACTGTAGTGACCTTTCCCACATGAAAACTTCTTATTAATTTTCTAGACATGATCTATGTCATTATTATTGGTAACTTTCCTATTTTCTCAACAATGAATACAAATCCTCTGTTTTGTAACATTATGAACTGGGCATACAGTTATTTCTTTTTTACAGGAGTGTATACTGTTTTCTGAAGGAATGAATTCACATCCAACGTCTTCTGTTGGGTCTTTAGTTCTTGAAGAGTAGGGACTGTGCCTGACACTGAGGAGCTATTCCAGTCAGTGATTACAAACTGAATGAGCATGCTTTTGAATCTTCTCACTTAACATATATTTTCTCCCGTGTGCAGATTTGGTGCTCTGGCTCTAGAAGTAATGACCAAGAAAGTAATAAAGTCCTATATAGTCATTGGGATTTTTCTTTCCTGTTGATTCTAGCACCTGTAGCCCAACTCTGAAATGGTATTAACCCAATTCCACCAAACATTTTGGTTATACCTTTGGGTTCCTGAGTCTAATTGCTTATAATGAAATACTGGAGTCATAATTTGATGGTCTGTAGGTTTCTCAGCTGTTCTCTTTATGAGAAAATCTATAATGGGATATTTTGCATGTGACTGTCTATATTTATATGCAACACATCAGTGTTGTGTAAATTTCGTGAACAACTTGTATTATCATTGAAACCACAGAAGCAACACACAGTTATAATTATAGTCTGAAGAAGCTATAGTGTTTCAAAGTTGCCTACAGTAGTGGTATTACAATGAAAATGTTCTGTTTGCCTGCAGCTTTCACTGTGCTCAGTGACATCACAGTTATACTAAATTTTAACAGAAACTTCTGTCCTTAAACAGAAACAGCTTGTTTGAAAATCTAGGAGTTTTCTTTCTTCTGAATTCTTTGATTCTTCACTGAATAAAAGTGGTAGAAATGGTAAATATCATGGCATAACTGCATTCTTTGTTACTTCCCGGCTGGTTTTGCTATCATAGAGTAATAGGTATTCTACTTCACTCCACATGGGGAATGAATGCACGTTATTTAAAACTTCTTTCTGTGCATCTGCTACTTGTCAACTCATGATCTTCTGATCCTTGAAGATTTGACAACCCTGTGATTTGCTGTAATGGAATTACTGAAAAGTTATCAACAGAGACGTTGCCATGTAAGAATGCAAAGTAAGTCCTTAGATGTTTAGAGGGAAATGAACTTCAAAAGGGGAGTGGTAGCCACAAAGAAATACCTGATTCATGCAATTTTTTGGTGTGGCTCAGTGAGTCTTTAATTTTGTTGACTGGAAGAGAGGATGTTTATGTTGCCTTTCCTTTTCCTGGGTTGTGACTTATTTTCCTACAGCTTATTCATCAACACCTCATATGGCAGTGAATATACCTCAGAGGGGAAAGTCAAGTCAAACAATGCTCTAACTTGGGATTGGAAAGCTGGATTCCTGTCCTGCTTTGTCTGGTCACTGACTGCAGCAGAAACATTGGATCAACTTTCAGGTTTTCTGGGCCTTTAATTCCTTATCTATAAAGCTGATGTAAGTGGTAGGTTAGACTGGCGATCCTCAAAATAGGGCCCCCGACCAGTAACATTAGCATGATCTGAGACATAGTTAAGAAGCAACCCTGGTCCTACTGAATCAGAAGTCTGAAAGGAGAGCCTAACAATCTGTTTTAATAATATTTTAGGTGACTCTAATGCATGTTAAATGTTGAAAACCATGGAGTTAGCTAAACTTTAGAAAACTTCTCACTGGAAACTTTCACAAGCCTCTATGAATGTAAAGTAATTTACGTCTACATGGATGTTAAGTAGGCATATTCCTCTGCTTGTAATTAAATTTAAGATTTGGATTCCAAACACAGATTTAGAAGCATATGTAAGAAAAAAAAAATAAAAAGAATACTGAAACTGTTGTCCAAGAAAAGTAATTACTCTAAAAATGTTTTTTTGAATATAAGCATTTGCAGAATTTGCCTCCATTTGACACTGTAAAATGAACTTGGTATTTCTGTCATACATGTATCTTGATGAATATTTCCACTGAATGATCACCACTGCTTAATGCACATGATTTCATAAAAAATAATTTAAAATTATTCATATTTATTGTAATTCAGTTTTTATATTTATGGAGAACAGTTAATAATCTGTTCTACATAAGTGCACATATGGCTAAAATTTTTGTTATTGAATATTTGGACCTTTGGTCTCCTATATAGAAAAATGTCCTTGTATTGAACCACTTCTGGGCTTTGTTAGCATATGCTTTACCTAACAGTCTGTCTGGCTCCATTTTTTATTAGTGTAGAAGAGTTTTTGGTAGTGATTTTGATTTTTGAGGACTGGTGTAATTATATTAACCAGAACTTTATGCTTTCCAAGGTCTCTGAAAGAAAGAGCTGGAGAATCTTTTATTCGTGGTCTAAATAAGCTAATAAATATAAATATATGACAAAGAATATAGAAAGGCAGCTTTTAAAAAATGAAAATGCAGTATTAAATTTAGAAAGTAAAATGAGAACTGGGAAAGGGGACTGGGAGAAACATTTCTTTTTATTTTGTGTTGATGAACATCCTGAAACTTGATTATTCTCTATAAAGAATGGCTAGATTTCTCCTTTCTATAAGATAATCCAAGTTCACCTGAAGGCTAAAATACATGAATAAATGCCACATTTTTGGTTATTATTTTTATCACTGATTTCCAGAAGCTTGTGAAAAATTAGTTAAAATCTTAAGTAATTTTATTTTATTTTTTCTTTGCCACTGGAAATAGCCTAAAAAAGGCAAACTGAAAACAGTAAGAAATTAGTTTTTTCTTTAGTTTTTTTTATAAAATCAAGTGAAGGGCAAAAGACATTTTGAGAAGTTATTCACCAAATATTTATTGAACACCTATTGGTATTAGGTACTGCATTTAAAATTAAGGTAGATCATATGTATGTGTCTTACTCTTTTGGAGATTAGGATCTAGTGAGGGAGGCAAACATTAACAAAATCAAGTACACAAGCTATGGATAAATATACAGTGCTATGAAAAAGATGTGCATACTGCCTAGTTTGGTGATCGGGAAAGACTGACTTACATTTTGATGGAAATCCCTCTGCTGTTTGGGCAATGGAAGGTAGGAAGCCATTGTGGTAATCCAGGTACTCTTTGAGGACTTTGGGTATACAAATTCCTGTACTAGTAGAACTTATAAAAGTTAATTGAAGTTCCAAGAATGAATAACAAAAATTTGCATTTCTTTTATTCTAGTTTTCTTTTATTGTCAACAAACCATATCAAAATTGAGTGACTGAAGACACCAATGTATTGTGCCTTATGGTTCTATAAATAGGTTGGCTGGGCTCACTTCCTATAGTTCCTCATGTGGTTGCTGTCATATAGGAGCAGATTCTAGAATCATCTACATAATCAATCACATGGCCTGTTTTGCATGCATGCCTGAGAGGTCAATATCATCATGTGGCCATTCGTTCCAGCAGGACATCCTGAACTTCTTACATGGTGGCTTAGGACTCCAAAAGGCAGGAAATCCAGATTGCCAGTTCTCCTGAAGGGCTCTTACATTGGACTGGCACAGCAGCAGAAATGACTTTATTCATTTGGTCAAAACAGCCACAGGCCAGTCCAGATTCAAAATAGTCAAAGAGTAGACTCCACATCTTAAAATATGTTGTGTTGACCCCCAATAGTCTATACTTTGTATTGTCATGTGCTTGTGCTTTCATATTGGATAGGGCTGACCTGTGTAACCTATGCAAGGTTCTGTGACTTTCCAGGCTAGGTCACATTG
Organism: Marmota flaviventris; assembly: GCF_047511675.1. Classification (NCBI taxonomy): domain Eukaryota; kingdom Metazoa; phylum Chordata; class Mammalia; order Rodentia; family Sciuridae; genus Marmota; species Marmota flaviventris. The sequence continues at coordinate 85,831,555 of NC_092508.1, forward strand.
TGGCTTTTACTTTGTTGTCTCAAGATTATTTTCTTGGGTCAGATCTAGCCCCTGTGTGAGGCGGTCTTTTGGAGAGTCCCAGGTGGAAAGGAAATGAAGATATGGGTATCAACAGCCGGCACCAACTTGCCACCCATGTGAGTGAGTCATTCTGAAAGTGGATCACGGAGCTCTAGTCAAGCCCCACATGACTGCAGCCTCATGAGAAAACTCAAGCTGGAACCACCCATCTGAGTTGCTCCTCAATCCTGCCTGACTGGAACTATATGATATGATGATTATTTATTATTGTTTGAAGGTGTTGAGTTCATTGTAATTTGTGCTCTGGCAATGGATAAGTAACACAAAGACCATTTTAGAGATAATCTGGGGCTAGTGTTCATGTCTGATTCAATACTGTAACTCATACAATAGCCCCTGACTCACGGTGATTAATATCGTGAAGGAAAGAAAGTCATGATGTCCTAATCACCAAATGGCCTTCTCAGTGCATGGCTTCTTAGAATGGAGACAGGACAAATGTTGGTGCCAGGAAGCATGACACAGTAGAGGTGGGATTCTGGGTACAGAAGAGTAGTCTATGTGCAAAGATCACACAGTAGAATATGGTCACTTTTTGATAGGTGTGACAGGATTGTTGACAGCCTTGGCCAGAATTGTAGAAATCAGAAGGCAAAGGCTTCCTGAAAGCTATGAAGATTAGATCAAAGTCTTCCGGTTTGTGTACATGTCTTTTTCTTCTATCATAGAACATGATTAAGTTGGTCTGTAGAAAAAAAATATTTTGCTCTTCTAAGAAATCACTGGTTTGTGGTCAGTAATTTGTGTTCTGATAGGATAGCTACCCTTGTATTCCTGAGCGACTTATTTTTGTATCTTTTCCGTTCATTTATTCTTTCTTCATATCAAAGATAAACCTAACAGATATTTCTCAGTGTTTTGAAGAAATACCAATAGAAAATCAGAAAAGAGCAGTAATATAACAACCTCCTAGAACTTCAGGGACAGTTATAAAGTAAAATCACTATCCCTTTGTCTTACACAACATTTACCTGTGTTTTTGAAGTTTTCAAGAAGATAGAGAATGAGGCTTAAGCATATTTTCTTAAAACAATTTTGCCATAAGGCTTCTTTTTTTTTTTTAATTGGTTGTTCAAAACATTACAAAGCTCTTGACATATCATATTTCATACATTAGATTCAAGTTGGTTATGAACTCCCAATTTTACCCCAAATACAGATTGCAGAATCACATCGGTTACACATCCACATTTTTACATAATGCCCTATTAGTAACTGTTGTATTCTGCTACCTTTCCTATCCTCTACTATGTCAGTATTTTTAACATAAAATTGTGGAATAAAAATAATAAGAAATATTACAGATTCAATATGGTATTGGAAGATTTTGGAAGAATGTTATTAAAAGCAGTATTATATGTAAGATATACGTACCAAGTTCATATGTTCTGTTTTTGAATGGACTAAGCATGAAAGAAAGTCATGACTCAGTAAGAATTCAGGATAAGAGAGAGTATTCTAGGAAGGAAACATAACCTATGAGATGTTGGGAAAATGGGACAGACAGATGAGACACAAACAATTACCAGCCAGTAGATCCCCGGACTGGAGCAGAGAGTATGTGCTAAACAACCCCCACTTGCCCACACCTCAACCTGTCACATCAAGTTCCTTCTCTACAATCAGAATTCATACATTCCTTCATTTCCCCTGCTTTCTAGAATGAAAGCAATAATGGCTGTCCAGACTCCCTCAAAAATACTGCTTCTATTCCTTAAATAAGACCTCTTGCATGATGTTGGGAGGTAGAAAAGAAAAGGTTAGTGGGAACTGGAATGACATAACCAAACAGAGTAGACCGAGGCAAAACTGTGCACGAAAGTATACTTGGCAGTGATGGTGGTTACAGAGTGGGGGGGCCAAGGAAGATATGGAGTCAAGTGGAAATCACACTAATAGCACATACACACAAAATTTCTGCATTTTCAAATCCAAAGATTACCTTTCAATATTCAAAGGCTGAAAATCATGATTGGTTGCACATTGATCTTCTTAGATGTATATCTGGTTCAGAATTTTTCAGTAAGGACAGAAAAACAACAGGTTTGAATACAAATTTTTTTTAAAAAATACAAAAACAATATGTGCTTTTTGAAGAAAATTTGGAAATACAGAAAATTACAGAGATAAAGGAGGAGAAAGAGAAGGAGACAGAGGAGTAGGAGGAGAAACAACTCAAAAAATTCACTTTACCTATTTGGTTTATCTTCTTCTTTTAGTCCTCACCCCCTTTTCCTCTATACATAGTACTTTACACACAGCATATTACATACCCACAAATATACCATATAATTTAAATGTTTACTTTTTTCACTTAAGGATTTTTTAATTAATTTTTTTTTTTGGGGGGGAAACATCACAGGAAGTGGCTGTACTATCTTTCATTGAGAGCTAAAATGTAACTGTTGGTTACTTAAAAATCCCTCTTTTTTTTGAACTTCATAATGATTTGATGTTCACTAATATAAATAACTTTGTAAATACCACATTGTGATGAACCAGGTTATTTCCAAATTTAACATTTTCTTAAAGGATAGATTTCTTTAAAATTGGTTATTTTGGATAGGAATTTCATGTTTGTAGTTTGCTATTTATGATTATCTGAGAAGTGACTTGATTCTTTAATGAGGTATAGTTCCTCTTTAAAATTCATAGATCCTCACCAAGAACCAAAGTCATATATAAGAAATGATCCATTCAGATGTGGGCTCCTCTCCAGACTTCTGAACTTGGAGTTCTCAGGAAGACTGCTGCATGTTGCGTATACCAGGGTGAACCCTGGACGGTTGCAGCCATTGAATTGCGTGTGAACAGACACAACTCTTTGCAGAATAGTTTCTCATGAAGTGGTAGGAGGGGGAGAGTAAAACAACTAGAATGTTGGCAACATTCTTGGTCAACTAGCTTGAGGATCTAAAGAGATCCAACAACATTTAAGACACAGATTCTTATTTCTATTTTTTATTTGGTACACTTAAAATATACATTTTTGGAGACACACCTTTCTTTTAAAGCTCCACTGAAATGGCATTTATGTGGAATGTTCAGATGCAATATGAAAACGTTTATGAACACAGAAATGTTACAGTAGTGATACCACTTATCTACTTTTCTCTTTCCGAACCTTACATTTTGTAAATAAAATGTTAGTATTTTTATTCAACTCACTGTTTGACGATTTGTTTTTCACTAACCTTTTATTACTATACAAATATTTTTATATGTTGTTATGAGTGCAACCTCCTATTAGTTTCAAATTCTGTAATGTCATAATCACACAAAAGGCTGAAGTACTGATTATGCCTCAGATAATGTAGTTGTTAATGATCAACTTAATGTTAAAAGCCATTACTGCTCATTGACATAATTCTGAGAACATTATACTGTAGAAGTGCACCTTTTGTGTGGAAATAGAATGACAAAATTGAAATGTTAAAAGTTGAGTGTCTGAATAATAGCCTGTGAAATCATTTAGACAAGACCATTGTTGCCTCTATTGTTCAAAGACCAGAGAGTGACAGGATGAGACAAAAAAGGAGAAACACCACAATGGCACCCCTTGCAGGTTTGAAGGGAGATGGAAAGTAAAGAGGATCCCTATTTGTCTGTTTCTTTTCTCACAGGGTCTTCTCCTAACAACAGAGCACCCTCCTCTGGCCGCTTGCCAAAAAGGGATGCTGCCTTGTTTTTGATTGGCAGGAGTCAAGCCAGGCAGGGGCTTACTATAAGAACATTGCAAGGATTTGCTTTTCTTTTTTTAATATTGTTTTTAGTTGTTCATGGACTTTTACTTTATTCATTTATTTATATGTGGTGCTGAGAATCGAACCAACCCAGTGTCTCACACATGTGAGGCAAGTACTCTACCAGGGAGCCACAACCCTAGCCTGAACATTTCCAGTACATTGATGGCAGGCAGTAATTCAAACCTATCACTCAGAGCCTCCATGATGCCTACTCAGGGGTTTTGGTTCATGAAGCATTTCAAAGCTGGGAAGAGACATTAGGAAAGCAGTAAGTGTGTAGTGAGTCACTTTAACAAACAGCCTGCCAGCCCACTTTGGTACTCTGCCTTTTGGGGTCTATTTTCTTTGGTCTCTTTAGTCATTTTTGATGTGGTGAGTAGAGGAAAGTCAATAGAGTGTAGAAATAGAGAGAAAGATGGTGTGCTCATGTGTTAAGGTAAGGGATAGATGTGTGTAAGACCTAAGGCTTGTTTGATGGAGTCAGTGGGATCTAAAACAGAGGTGTAGGGCTTAGTGGTAGAGTGCTTGCCTACATGTATGAGGCCACATGTTTGATCCCTACCACTACAGAAAAAATAAGCAGAATTAATTAATTAATTAATTAATTAAATACAGAGGCATGGGGCTTGGGGGGTGGCTTAGTTGTAAAGCACTTGCCTAGACTGTGCAAGGACCTCAGTTTGATCCTTAGCATTGCAAACCAAACCAAAACAAACCAACACAAACAACAAATGTGTAGTTTGTTGCTGGATCATCTAGGGTCACTGTTCCATGGTCAAACACCTCATTCCTTCCTCTTTGACTGATCTTTAATATTACTCATATTTGTTCTAATCGGCAGCAAGTAGGGATGAATTGCAATATGCTCATCATTGACACTAGAAATATCCAAAACTTATGATTTGCTTATTAGTGGATGAGTGACAGTTATATTCACTTATAATAATACAAGCATAGTTCTAAACATTCTTTGTTCAAAGCACTATTCTAAATGCTTCATATGTGTTAATAAGGGAGAATTTGTTGGAAGTAGTCCCCTGAAATAGAAATGTACAATTGTTTCTGATTATCAGAGAGAAGGGAAGAATATTTGTATTATCAGAATGGATGAAGACTGATGTTCAAAATGCACTTTAGTTTTAAAGAAAACATGGAATTATGCTTAGAAAATAACTTCAGAAATCAGACATTTAAAAAATATTTTTAAAGATTTCTACAAAATTGGATGATTTTTAAAAGGCTTTATTGACATTGCATTTTTAAAAAATTAAACCTTGTTTTCCTGAACAGTAGTAGATTTACAAAATAGACGCCATACACAGTTTACCCAGTTTCCTTTATTATTAAAATTTGTGGTAGTATGGTGGACATGTTATAGTTGATCAAGCAATATTAATGCATTGTGATTAAAGTTCATAGTTTACTTAGCTTTCTTGTTTTTTCCTGACATCTTTTTTCCATGGATCTCATCCAGGACACCACATTTCATTTAGTCACCATCTGTCCTTCGCTTTCTCTTGGCTGCGACAGTTTCTCTGATTTTTTCTTATTTTTGATGACCTTGACAGTTTTAAGAAGTACTGGTTAAGTATTTTGTAGAACATCCTTCAATGGGGGTTTGTTTGATACTTTTCTCATGAGTTGGCTGGGGTTTGAGGATAATTTTTAATATTACTGAAAACACTTCCAGATTTCTGTCACATTGGTTTATGGGGAAGAGTTCATAACCTATAATTAATGAAGGAAATATTATTTATTTATGGCTAGTGAATGTTGAAGATTGTGTATGTGTGTGTGTCCCCGTTAATTCACAGGTATGGAAGACAAAAAATTCAGAATTCATTCCTTTCTTTCCTCAGTACATATCCACAGAACACCCACTATTTGACAGGCATTATTCTGAGCACAGGGGATACAAATATACACATGTGGCAGAAAAATTAGTTTCTCAACAACCCTGCAAGGAGGGAGCCCTTCATTAATAAGCTTGGTAAAGAAGGGAATCTGACAACTTCCTTCTGAATCCTATCCGTGTCTCCATTATTACTCTCTTCATTTAAAACCCACTTCCCAGGGCTGGGGTGTGGCTTAGTGCTCATGTGCTCAAGTGAGAAGACCTGGGCTCAATCCCTAGCACTGCAGAACCAAACAAAAACCCTATTTATAGAGAAAAAAATCTATTTTTTTTCCAGTAGAAATGGAGGTTGACAAATAATGTGTATTAAGATAATTCTATAACCTAAAACTAAATAATAATAAACAAAAGACTAGAGGAGAATGTAGTTCAGTGGAGGGGTATCTGATTACCATGTGTGAGGCCCTGTATTTAGATAATATTTAGTTTTAAAAATTCCTGCTCATGTGCACTATTTTTGTATGTCTTGTAGATCAGTGCTTTTAAAAATTTTGTTCATGATTATGTGCATTATAGTTTGTACTCTTTTAAAACATTTTATTTTGAAATAATTTTATGATTACAGAAAAATAGTAAAAATAGAAGGTCAAGTTCACTTTTTATTTACCTTCTCCTAATGTTAACAATATAATCAAGGTACATTGATCAAAACCAGGAAATAAACACTGTTTTCTAAACTTTAGCTCATATTTGAGTATGACCAGTTTTTATACTAATGTTCTTTTTCTGTTTCATGATTCAATCCAGATTCTACATTGTACATAATGTGTGTCTTGGTTTTTTTCTCAATCTGGGGAGCTCCTGTCTTTCTGTTTGTACTATGACATTGACATTTTTAATAGAATTTTGAAATAAGTAGATATTTTGTAGAATGCCTCTCCATTTGGATTTGAATGACATTTTGTAGTGATGGGGTTGAAGTTATGCATTTTTGTAAGAATACCACACAAGTTACATCCTCTGCTCATCCTTTTGGGAGAACTTGATGATATGAGTCATTACTGGTGATGTTAACTTTGATCTTTGGTTAAACTAGTATTTTTCTGAATCTTTCACTGCAAACTTAACTATTTTTCCTATTGTCATCACTAATACTTTGAGGCAATGCAAATGTCTTGTTTTCATTATTTTGTTGAGTGTCCACCTTTTTTTAATCACTTGAAGGTTCCACATCAATATTATCTAAAAATCAGTTCCATAGTTAAGCAATTCCTTTAAAACAGACTGATATTTGAGATTTTCTCTAGCAGGTACTGGTTTAGTTGCTGTTTAGCAGGCTTCTAAAATATGTTGATGGAAGATAGGTCATGCTCTTTAATTAAATCAAATGTTAAGGAAAAAAATAAAAGAACTTCCATACATTATACTTGGGATAAGTAATAACAAATTCAACAGATTTTTAAGTTGTTGTTTATATGCACCATTCTTTGTGTGCCTTAACATTCTGTACTTTAAAAAAAATGTACAAGATTACTTGAATTAGGCTTTCTACTCTTAAAACATTTTATTTCAGAATAATTTTAGGACTACAGAAAAGTTGCACAAATCAAAGAGTCCACTCCTCTTATTTACCTTCTCTTAATGTTAACTACTTAGCAGAGTCATTCTGTCATTGTGGCCCTGTGCCTAACATGTATAGATGTGTATGTATGTGTATATATATATATATATATATATATATATATATATATATATGTGTGTGTGTGTGTGTGTGTGTGTATCTCCTCGTGAATTCATATTCAACAACATTTAACTCTTTAATTTTCAGAAGTGTGGCTTTTTCATCAATTTTATTCATTAGACTGGCCTATTCTGCCTCAAGAATTCAATTTTAATGCTACTGGGAAGAGTTAAAGGCAGGCCCATTTACCTCTAATGAATTAGGATGCATTAGCAATAACAGCATTAGATCGTAGTTAGAAAAGGACAAACAGCTTTGGAAAAAAGTAGATCTAAGGCTTTCTTTTATTAGGCAATCATGTTGTTTTCAAAGCTAATATTTTTATAATAGTCCTCTATTTGAATTCTCCCTATCATTTTATTTAATACTCTGGATATCTGCTACCTCTTTGTATTTTCCAGTAGAACTGACTAGGGTTATGTTTTTCCATACATCACTCCTCTCCCCTAAAGATTTGCAGCATTTTGGTCACAAATATTGTCTTTATTGCTTAAACTCAATGATTTTTGATGTGTTATATAGTTTTTATTTACTTATATATTTTTTTCAGGGGAGGAGGCTAGGAATTGAGCCCAGGGCTTCACATGTGATAGGCAAGCACTCCACCACTGAACTACACCAGGACCTAATTTATTTATATATTTATGTAACATTATTTAGTATTTATATACTGTAATTGCATTCAAATTACCCCTAGAGGCACCTATTCATTTTATCTCTCCACTTGCTTCAATCTGTGCTTGTGTAAAACATAGGCAAGGTAAAGAACTCAGGTTCCTGCTATCAGAACACCTGTTCCATCACAGGACAATTTTGAGAGACCATCTTATCAGAATGTAAACAGGCTTTTGAATAAAATCTCAGATATTTGGTGGTCCTGTAGTAGGTTTTAGAATGCATAAAATATGCCCAAACAGGGTAAAAGAAATTGTCTTGTTGGGAGAAGAAATTAGTAGGCTTGAGTAATCACTGCTGGATTTTCTAGAATTTAAAGGATTTGTGAGTGAGGAAGTGAGAGAGGGCAGATGGATACTGAGAGAAAAAAATGAGGTAGCAAGGAAGAGGGCGGAGGTGTGTGTGCAGTTGTAACACTGGCTGAAAGAAAACCCCAGTTGTCCACAGCAAAGGGAGTTGTGGAAGGTGAGGAGGGTTCTGTGAATGAACACGGAGGACAATTGAAATCGTTTGCTCCCTCTGACAAGGTGGAAATGAATGATCTCAGCTTATGTGTGTGTTTCTGAACCTCTGTTCACCCACCACTCAGAGGCTGTGGGAACTCCAGATGCAGTTGTTCTCATAGAGCTACATTAGGAACTCATCCAGCCCCTGCAAAAGTATCAGGAGGCCGCATTGGCAGCAAACAGATCCACTCCTAATGTAACTTGAGGGGAAAACTTAATGCCTTTTCACTGCCATTTGAATTTTTTTGTTTGAAAGAGCATATAGATTATTTATAGTCAATCAAATAAACCTGAGGGTCTTTTAATAAACTCATAGATTATGTTGCTCAAAGGATTTTATTGAAATAATATCTGAATTCGTCCGTGACAATGACATTCCATATGAGTTTATGGCTCTATCCTGTGTGGAATAAGATTTCCACCTTACCCCAGGGTATCTGCATATCATTTGAACACTCAGAAAGAAGATGAAGGAGTGACTTTAGGTCACTATACCAGCTTCTTTCACATTTTTTTTTCTCTGAAAAACAAAAACACAGACAGAAGCAGTTCGAAATTAAATGATAAAAGATTGGGAAAAGCCCAACCAAATGCCTTCTAAAACAGGTACATTTAAACCCTTTGATTAACATTTTTTAGGGGGAAGTGTGAGTTTTCTATTTTATAGTCATTTTTGAAAGGCACCACATCTTTCCTGGTCAGAATATTAGGGATTTAGAGAGTTTGGCTTGGATCTGATCCAAGAAAGAGCAACCAAGGATGTAAGAATCCATGTCATCATAGCCAGAAGCTTTGATTCCAGCTACATTTACTTATTCTCTGATGTGCCTGAAGAGCTCACAGTTGTCTGAAAGTGTGGGATTATTGCTCACACCACACACATCACCTCCATAGTTCATGCCCACACTCCCACAGGCAACCATCTTGCCATCTCTTGCAGAATTATGGTTGTTTCCCTTTTCTTAAAATTAAACCACTCCATTACAGGGTGTTGTTTGAAATCCAAAATTTTATGAAGTTCCCCAATTTTTGCCCATTTTACCTTTATTTTCTCTCCCATCATTACTTTGACCCCAAATTCCCCCCATCCCTGTCAGAGGCCCTTCTTTGCTCCAACTGTCTCTTCAAATCTCACATCTTACTTGAAATTTCATTTAAAGTCTCCAGGCTTTCTCTGTATTCCTTACTCATTTCTCCCTTGGCTGTCATTTATTTAACTTTACAGTGACATTTTCTAACTCCATAAACCCTTCTGAGGTAACAATCTTTATGAAACACACATGATTCTATTGTATTATTACTTTTTTTTTCCAAAGGAGAACACAGCCAGAAAAGAACAATGGAGAATTGTTTTCTCACAAATAGGACAAATTAATAACAAAATCATGGAAACCTTAGAGTGAGAAGGAATTTTTAAAAATCATCTTGTCAAAGATCTTCATTTTATTATGAGAAAACTGAATCCCAGAGAGTTGGAGTTATTTTCCTAAAGTGACAAGTCTCCGGCAGCCAAGGCTGGAGTGCTCTAGGTCTGATTCCAGTTTTATTTTCATTCCATAGTACTTGCCCTTCCTGGATACTGTCATGCCTCATACCAGTAGAATATTGGTTTCAGGACCCTCTGCAGATACCAAACTCCTTGGATGCTTAAGTCCCTCACATAAAATGATGTGGTATTGCATATAACCTGTATACATCTTCCTGAATACTTTAAGTCATCTCTGGAGGATTTATAATACCTAGTACAATGTAAATGATATGTAAATGTTGTTATACTATATCATTCAGAGAATAATTATAAGAAAAAAATGTCTGTACACATTCAGGACAGATGCAATTTTTTTTCTGAATATTTTTGATCTTCAATGGTTTGAATTTGAGGATGAAGAACTGAGGCTGTGTTTGCTTTGAGCCTGAAATGATGAGATCAGGGTCATTCACTTGAAGGAATCATTTCCAAAGTGATTCAATAGGCATTTAAGCAACCACTCTGAGCACTGTTTAGGTACCAGGGACTCATGATGCCTAGACTCATGTCTTGTCATGGTGGAGTTTGCATTGGGTAAAGGACACTGGTAAAGAAACAGGGAATATGTAATGCCCTGCCCTAATAAGAGCTGTGAAGGTCAATGAAGCAGTACACAAGAACAGAGTGAGCAATGGGGGATGTGTGCATTTGGGTCAGAATGGCCAGGACCTCTCTGAGGAGGTGACCTTTGAGTATAGGTTTGAATAAAATAAAGACCACTGTGACTCATGAGAACACCTACAGAAAGAACCTTCTGGGCAAAGCGAGCAGAAAGTGCAAGGGCCCTTGAACGAGCAAGAGTACAAATAAGTTTCATTTTGAGAATTGGCAAAATTTTTAAATTGAGTTGTAGAGTTCTAAGTAGGTACCAACTGACTAAAATCAAGAAAACTTGAATTCTACCAGCTAACATTTTTTTTAGGACAGAATTTCACCAGGTTATACATTGCACTTGTTCTCTGGCTCTAATTTTAAGAACCCAGGAAATGGGGCATATCTTTCTTGCCACAAAGATAAACTTAGAGAAAATGTTTTCTGAATGTGAAAATTTCATAACTAAACAGAACCATCCTAAAATTTGGGTTTAGCTTTTGGTTTTGTGGTTCTGTCAAAAACACAGATTGTGTAACTGGCAGAACCAATGGTGGTTCCTTTGGAGTCCAGTACTGACTTTCCACATTGTTGACCCAGGGGGGATGCCACAGGAGAGTTTCCTAAAGTCAGTCTGTCTCACAGGGAGAGAGGGACTCAGCACTGGGGCAGGAAAGGGAACCTGGGTGTGAGCTGTTGCTATTTTTACAAACCTATGCCCTAGGATCCTTGATCCCCTAATAAGGAAAAGGCTACCCATTTTGACCTTTATAGCCTGTTGCAAAGTCATCGCTGAGCTATTATTTGAGTAGCTTGAGGTAGAATAATGTTCAACTCAGCTTCCTGGAGCTGCATTTGAAATGCAATTAATTGACTGCTGTTAGTTGTCAATTAACATTTATTATCAATTAGTTCATCAAATTGATTAGTTGGCAGGACCTTAAAGTCTAAATGCACTCCTTTCCATTATAAATATGTCTATAAGAGTAAAAGCTACTCACTAATTGATGTCAAACTGGAATTGCTTATGTCGGACTTGAGTCTTGTCCATATTGCACTTTAAAATCTATATCAAGCAAACTTGTATAATACACAGAAGGTTCACACTTTTAAAATGCGAATCCTGTAGTTGTTTATTTTTTTTTGGTGGGTATCAGTAAATATGTCAGATTGAAACTTATACTGATGTCAGAAGTGATATTCGATAGGCAGTAGGTTCACAAGTCTAGAATGATTTTACTTTGGAAACCAAGCATTCTGTTTCTCTCTGTATTGCTGACATTTTTGTACACCTTTAAACCTTTTCTGAATCAGTTTTAACATTTTGTGAGTCAGTGAATAAAAACATGTAAGTTTTCAGTAGATATCTAGAGGAAGATAAAATATAAAAGTGTATAATTTGCAACTACTACTGTTTGAAAGACAAGCCTTTTTAAGTCACCCTCCCCCCCCCCCCCCCGCAAACAAACAAAAAGAAACTTTTTTAGATTATACCCAGGTTTCTAGGCTATTCTGTATTTTATCCATTATCTAAAGACTAATAGATTTTAATTCTCACTTCTATACTTCCCTTTCATTAAAAAAAAACACAAGACATATTGCTGTTTAAAAAGACTCATTTCTGTTTTTGGGAAAAGGCAATTTACAGACAAATGTTTAGAATTCAGCATGATACTATGTCTTATCTTTTGTACAGCTTGGAATGAAACATGGAATAAAATTGTAAAATCTATTCCCTATCTATTTAAGAAGGCCTAAGATACCTACAAGCGATTATTCATTTTTATTGCCTTTGTGCATAAAAAGATAATTCCTGCCCCCTCCCACCCCAAATTGTGACCTAAATATGGCTAAAAGACACAACATGTGACCTGCTTAGTGCTGCCTGCCATGGCCTCGAGCCACAGCAGGATCTCTATTAGAGGGAACGGCACAGATGCTACCAGATGGCCAACATATTGTCCAGAGATGACCCATGTATAATTGCAGAAAGTTCAATACATTCAGGTTTTGAATTTAATTGCATTGACCACCTTACCTACTGCTGCTGCTTGCTTTAATTTATTTAAGGTGGAAATATAGTTTAAGAGAGAGCAAGGGAACTCCTTACAGTGCTATCTTCTTGCCATTTGCCAAACACCAAATTGCCTAAGGATGGGATTCTAGGTGTTCCTAGCTACCTGAACTATGAGCAATTTGTGATACAGTTGCTTGGCCTTCATTATTTGGGTAGAGACTTTTGTGTTCTAATCAACTTAGCAATAGAAAACATTGCCCAAAGGTACATATGTATTTTCATGATTCTGGCTTTTTGGCAGGGAGAGGAAGATGGAAATGAATGAGGTGAAATTGCGTCTTTAACTGTCACTGTGTTACTTGTGAAAAAGTTGTAGTTTATCTTGTTTTCTTACTTGGCAGCTTCAGTTCTTACAGGGTAAGCTACCAATGGGTGATCTAGGCCCTAAGCACTTTTATTTTCAGTAGTTTATTTTTTTGGGGGGGGAGGATATTAATTTGATTTTGTTGCACACGTGAATATCAGTCACTTAAAAACAGGAACCTAGGTTTTACTTACTATGGGATTTGAGCCTTTTCTTTCCAAAGAAAAATGGCAATTCTGTATTATATAAGGGTAGAGAACTATTGTTTTGTTTCCTTTTGCAGGCTGTTATTTCTTAAAATGTTTCTGCTAAGCAAATGTAATCATGATGGCATGCGTTATTAATTCAAAATAGCTTCTCAAATGGCTCAAGCTCTGGGATGGCAGCATGTCTGTTGCAATGTCATTTGTCATAATTCTTTGCTCTTATGTAGTGCCTTTTCTCCAAGCCACTCACATACTACATTTGCTTTGTGTCTATATTCAAGACAAAAAAATCCTTATTTTGTTAGAACTTTTCAATCTATTGCATCTTTTCATATTTACACTGTAGACCATCTACTGATAGGACTGATTGGTTTTCCTGAGATGTCCTAGAAAGAGAATTCATGCAATTGTCAAGGAAAATTATACTCCTCTGCTATAATCTCATTTGAGAATGAATTTTATGGTGGAAGCCATTTTACAATACACTCAATGATGTTTTTCTGACACTTGTCATCATTAATTATGCTTTACAAAATCCAACTTCTTGTTTTAAATCTGAATCCAAATAATTTATACCAAAGTACATTTTGAGTGCTTCAAATAACATTTAATATTTTGTAAGAATGTTTTCATGAAAACAGTGAAATGTAGAACACATCGACAAAAAAAAAAAAAAAAACAAAACAAAACAATAATAATTTAGAATTAAAAGGGTATCCTAAGCTAAATTTTGTGATTTGACTTGCTGAAAGCATTTTAGAATGTCACAAATCTGATTGGGTAGTGTCCCTTTAAAAGCAGAATGTCAGCTGCTGTCAAAATGGAATGCACCCCCAAAACTTGCTGTTTATTCATATCCCAGTTAAAGCTGAAACAAACAACTGAAACTAATCACGCTTGAAGTTGGGTATCGCCTTTGTGAGCTTTATGAGCCTATTTTTCTGAAATTAGAAATTGCCTGAGTGAAATGTTTTAGCTAAACTGCTTTCTACTGAAGTCATGATTTTTACAGTCAGATAAATGCCCCTTAAGCTCCATTTATGTAAGCGTCAGTGACATCCAGTGGCTAACAGGCTGATCACAAGTGCATCTCCCCCAGTGCGAGGGGCCCATGGTACAGAAATGGCACTAGAATCTGTCCTGCATTTGAAAATGCTGTTTCTTCTCAAGAAAGTTGGTTTTACCAAATGTGGTCCTCTGTTTAAGACTGAACATCCCACTCTGAACTTTGAAATAGCATTGATAGAGATGAGACTTGAAAATTGGAAATAAAAATGCTCGTAGAGACTACATAGGAAAATACCATTGCTTGGAAAACATAATTAGCATCTACACTAAACCCGAAGCTTGAAACTCTGCAGGTGTTATTTAGAAATGGTTATCAGGGAGCTTACACAGCTTTCAGTTATACAAAGAGGACTTGTAAATTCTAGCGAGATTGGTTCATTATGCAGAGTTGGATGATGTTACTGTTAATGTTTCAAACACATATGCTTCATAAAATGGTCCACCTTAATTTGAAAAAGGTATTACTTGCAATTATGTCAGCTACATAAATTTATTTGCAGACAGTCAATTCATATTGATCATAACCCGACCTCACAATGACCTTGAGGAAAGGTAGTCTGTGACGGTTATAGATATTGGGATCAATACCAGAGTGCAATCGACTACACCTAGTTACTGATAAATGAAGTAAAAAGGTACACTATTTTCAGAAACAAAGATAATAACAGCTCATTTAGTCAACTGTTTGTAAAGGTTTAATATTGATACATGTAGTTATAATGACATCCTCGGGCATTTTCAAATGGCAGAAAACAATAGGGTGCAGAGTCACTGAGCACATTAAGTAGAAGGAATCATTATTTTTCCAACTCCAAATAAGAAATTCCACAATATTTATGTCAACATTGCTGAGAACCAGGGCATTCTATGAGCAGTACAGGGAGAGAGCGTGATTCCAACTGCATGGGGCCATTTGCTTCAGTGTTCTCCATGTGCCAGGTCTTGTGAAACGAAGCACCCTATTATGTAGGAACAAAGCCTCTAGGACCACACATTGTACGTCAGTACTACCCTCTCTTGCACATTTGCAGTAGAATTAGCTTGCCTATCCACAGGTATAACCAACTGTAATCATGAAGAAGAGAGCAGTTAGTCTCAGCACATCTGCTCCAGGTCGATGCGTCCCCTCTGCCATGGAAAGTTAAAAAAAAAGGATGTTAGCAAAAATTTCCCCCAATTGTTCCTTTCTCTTTGCTGGGAATTCCACAGAGTGAGCACTTGGCAAGTTATGCAGAACCTAAGTAAATAGAGTCCATTGGCAAAATGGTAACAGGTTGTGCAGCTTAATTGGAGGCGGGAAGTTCAGGAGCCAGCCCGGTGTCTGCTGCACCCAGTTGGTAAATGGTGCCTGTGGTGAGAACAGAGTGATTTTGCAGTAAGCTCATTTTGGGTAACTAGTCAGCTTGCTACTCTGAGCCAAGAAATAGGAGGATTTGGTTTCAGTGTGTTTTTCTTTTTTCTTTTTTTCAGTGTAAAATATATTTCTATATCTTGAGCTTTGTTTATCTTTTGCCAGTATAATTTTAAGAAATCAGTGCCAGCACTCAGATATTGTCTTCCTAAGGGAGGGAAATGCTGAGAGACATTTGTGGCTATTAAAACCTGCAAACAGAAGGGAAAGGCTCTGTTAGCATAGATTCTACTTGAATGTTTTTCCTGAATGCTTCAGTTTCTCAGTTGATCCTATGGTTAATCTCCTGGTCACATTTCTTGGGGGGCCACATGCTTTCTCACAGGGTCTTCCTGTTTGGCTTGCCCTCATGGCATTTGCTACCTCCTTTTGCTTCACTCTCATGAAGCTATTTATTAATAAACCTGTGTTTTCAATACCGTACTACATCAATAAACCTCCAAGTGGTTCCGTTAGTCAGCATTCTGGGAAACCCTGTGCTATATTGGAGAACTGTAAATCTCCATTATTGCTTCCCATAGCACAAATAAAGAAAACCCTCTTGCCTCCGTGACATCCTCTGCTTATTTTTAAGGGTGGATGCACATTCTGGCATAGGCACTGTGAGGTGCTGAACTTGTGTTTATCAGTGAGTCGGAGCATCATCGCTGCCAATGAAGACACCCTGAAACACCTATAATCAAAGACATGCTAATTTAAGCTATTAAGAATCAAATTAGTTTCAGTTCACTCCAGTCTTCTCTTTTCCTGAAAACTTAACCAATCTGGTGGGACAGGAGGATTCTGGACTTGAGATTTTTCTGTTCTGCAGCTGTGTTCCTCTGATTTTCAGTGTGTTATTAACTGTCACGAAGGAAATATCAGTAATTAGAAAGATAAGAAGAGACTTTTATATACCTTTTTGATACCAGACAGAAAGAATGGGACAATCTTTGTTGTTTGTACCAACTAAAATACTTCTGGTATTTACTAACTAAGAGAAGAGTGATAATGGCACTCCTAGACAATTGTAAAAATGGACTTGGGAGGTGTGGTTTCTTTCTATTTTTATGACTTCCCCAGGGGAGACACAGTGGAAGTTAGGAGAAGAGGGGAGTTGTACAGTGATGGATGTTAGCTGGAGGAAGATGTCTAAAACTGGCTTTAAGTCTCAGTCTGCACTTTCTTGAGAGGTTCTTCAAAAGCTACAAGTGGTATATATCTGGCAAGAGGAACTCAATTGTTAATATTTCAAAGGTGCTTGGGTAAAGCAGTTTAGAATCCTAAGAAAAATTCTATCTTAATGGTCCAGAAGTTCTTGACCACTTTGTTTTCTTTAGGTCTGCCATCCTCAGCTCATTTCAAAGCAGAGTCACTTCTTTTGGGGATGGCACAAACTGCTTGACTCTGAGTTTCTGATCATCTTCTTTTGTCCATATATGCTGCCCTGGGAGCTGGTCAAGGACCTTCCTAACTGTTGAGATATGAGCTAAGACATTGCAAGGTGAAGGCCTTTCAATTTTTGCTACCAGCCTTTTACTTTGCATTCTGATTTCATATTTAGTAAGAATCACTACCTGAGAACAGGGGGCTGTCATCTACTGCCAGGGTCCTGTGCCTCCTAGCACTCAAGCTACTCATCACTGACTCCCTGTGGGCTAACCTACCTGGCTGGTCCCTGGCATGTTTTATTGGCTGATTTTGCACTGTCCTTGATCAAAATTTTTCTTTGTGATTTCATATCAATTATGTGCACACTCTCGCCTATTATCAGCAACTATTATGATCCCTGGGATTCTAGGACCTATCATACTGGCATTTTATGTGGTCTGCTTCTTGAGTAATCCCATAATCCTGATTGTCCCTCCAAACATACCTCCATACTAACACTCTAGTGTTTTATTCAGTTGGAGTGATTTCATATGTTGGATTGCCTAATGATGAATTCCTTGTGGATGAATGAATTATTATGCTGGACCTAGGTGCATTGTAGTTGAGAAATCTCAAAGAAGGGACAGAGATTATATTTCAACATTAGAGTTTTTCCTTGCAGCTATTGGATAATAGCATAATCCAGATATGTAAAAGGTCAGTTATCTACATCAAGATATCCCAGAAAGTCTATAAGTGCCTCCATGTGGGGCAGAAAAGCAGCAGCAACAGAAAGTGGCAAAGTGGATTTTAACTGAAGGTATAGATGGACGTTCCAATCATATGCCACTTGATTTGGAACCTGAACCTTGCTGGATTCCCACATGTCTACTATTATGGTTTGGATGTGAGGTGTCCCCCTAAAGAGTTAAAGGGATTAGAATGTGAGAGCTATAATCTAATCAGTTCATACTATTGAGAGGTAAACTCTCATGTTGCTCAGGCCTGTCATGACAAACCAGTAGCAACACCAGCACACATGACCACTTTTCCAAGACTCAGGAACTTTGTTTTTCCTATAATCCTGAATTTTGGAAATGGAATCCCAAATATTTTAAGGTATGAATTAAAATTTAGTGACAAATTTCCCATTTATCACTAAATGAAATTGCCCTTCAACAAGGAATGCTACAGATACATTTTCTGTTTGGATCCATTGGCTGTAAAGAATACCTTAAATACATCAAAAATGCAAAACTGCAAAAGCAATAACACTTGACCATATTAATTAATTTTGAATTACAGTCAGTCGAACTCTTATATAAGTGCATATAACATCCCTGGTAATGCCAAATTAATTCTTTATGATCAGTGCTATTGTAATCAATACTAAATGAATTCATAATGATAAGATACTTAAAATAAAGAGTTACCACAAAAACAATAAAAAGACCATCATCATCCAAGCTGTAGCACACTAATAAAGTATTAGCTCAATATGCTGGTGCTATCCGTGACAATCAATGGCAGATACTTAATTTATTTCTACTTGCCCACATCTTGATTTTCCTGTAAGGGCTATATAGAAACATAGTCCTTTGAGTCTACTGTAAATTGTGTGGAAGGGAAGAAATACAGTACACTTATTATGAAAGAAAATTTCTGACCAATAAAAAAAAAAAGAAAGAAAATTTCTGTAGCATCTACTTTCTATATCACCCCTCTGCCAAAGAACTCACCGCAAATTATACACAATTTACTTTCCAAGTGGATTCCTTTTTGCCTCTATTTCTTTTTCATGAGAACCATGTGATCAAAATATTCTCTCTCTTCTTTATAGCTAAAGATACATGCAGTGTGTGGGGGGCAAAAATCAAGGAGATGGCTACACTAGTCTCTCACATTTGCCTTTTCATTTTAATGCTGCCAAAGACACTATCAGGATGGAAATTGACTGCATCATGTCCGTTCTTTACAGTATATCAAAGAATCAATCCATCATGAAGTCAAGAAGCTGTAAAGATTTGTGTACTTCTGCCCTTCCTCCCTTTCTGCCTCTCTCTCTCTATCCCTTTCTTTATCCTTTACTTCCATTTCTTTTTCTTTCCGTTCTTCCTTTTCTTCTTTCTTTGTCTCTTCTATCCTAAGAACTGTTTGAACATCTCCCACACATTAAGAATGTTCTGAGCCCTGGGAACACAAACAAGGAAAGAGTACTGGGCTTTGTATCCGATGTGGGTCACATCTTGGCTCTTTCGTTTTGCTTAATATTTGATTTTGGGCATGGTGGCAGAGACAAAGTTAACTTCAAACTTGTCTTTCTTGGGAACATGGAAAGCTATACTTCCCAGACCTCTTGCATTTAAATTGGATTGTGTGACTAGTTTTGGGTTATAAATTATATGTGTAGAAATAATGTGTGTCACTTTTGGGCCAAATCCATGAAATACTCCTATGTAATTCTTTAGTCTTCTCTTTTCTAAACCTTAAGAAGGCCTTATGTTGAAGGATGTTGGAGCCACAGAAAGAAACAACTTAAATTGCTAAGCCACTATGTATTAGGATTCTCCAGAAAGAATAGAAAGAATAGGATACACATATGTGCACATACATGTATATTCTATTCATATGCATATAGATGCCAAATTTATATATAAATATATATGCCAAATATATACATATAGATAGATGTACACACACACACACACACACACACATATATGTCAAGCCAGAGAACCTGGAATGCCTATGGGGTATTCAGTCTAAGTCCAAAGGCCTGTGAGACTACTTGGAGCTGCTGGGGTAAGTTCTGGAGTCTGAAGGCCATAGAACAAGGAGCTCTTACATCTAAGGACAGGAGAAGATGATGCTCCATCTTAAGAAAGAGAGAAAGAAAGCTTGCTCCTCCGCTACCTTTTTGTTTCACATGGGTGGGCCCCATAATGGATTTGAGTTATGCCTGCCCACATTGCAGAGGGAAAATTTTCTATTTTTATCCTACTGATTCAAATACCCATCTCTTACAAAAACAACCTTGCTAACACACCAGAAATAATGTTTTACCAGCTATGTAAGTATCCCCGAACTCAGTCAAGTTAACACATACAATTAGCCATCACATACCTCCAGGAAAACAGTAGCCATAGAAGGGTGCCCAACCTGTGGGGTGTTTTGTGGGATGGAGAAACAAACACCCTGTTTATTTCTTTAGGAATTCTTGTTACTATAGCAAGAGTTTAACCTACCCTAAGTAAATGGGCATATCAACTCTCTGAATATGTTTATTCATTATAAAACAGACATATTTTTTACCTATAGAAGGAAGTTACTGATAGTTAACATCAATTACGAACTATTTAAGACAGAATTATGCTATGATTGAGTTTAACTATTCACATCCTAGAATTATAATTCACACTTTAAAAAAATTCATTTGGTTTAGTTATCTGTATCATGATATTAGAAGTTGATATTTAGCTAAAGATTTTATAAATGCAAATGATTTGTTGAGGATGATTAAAGCTCACATTTGTAGTGAGAGTTGTATGTGAATTTCCTTCATGGTGGGCTCTGCAGGGCCCCTGTTTCTCCTCCCAGGCAGTTGTGATAACATCGCACAATTTTTTGTTTTGGAGCTTCCTGTGGAGCTACACATTTTTTTCTGTCCCACAGTCTCCACCAAAATTTCCAATTTATATGTTAAAAGCTATTATTCTTAAGCTTGGATTTTTTAGTACTTACTAAACTACAGATATTATGTACTTTCTATTAATGAGAAGGTTTGCTTCTCATAGTCTCTGTGAATATAGGTTCTGGCTGGGTTTTCTGCCCATCTACCTTGACAGCTGGGTATTGTTCACTCTGTTGGGTTTTTCTTTATGAGAACCAAAATTCCTTCTAGGTACAAGATAGCAAAGGGGATGCTTTAAAACAGTTGAAGGAGTTTCTTATCTTTGTATTTAAAACTAAGCCACTACTCCAGCTCCTATGCTATACCACCAGCCACCTTTGACACTGATAACTTGAGTTGTTCTTCTTGAGTTACTTGAGCCATCTATGCATGTAAATCAGAATTATTATATGAATATGATTGTATTAAGTCAGCATTGCTATAGAGTTCAACTCAGATGTATGAATTCATTCTTTCATATACTCATCCGTTCCTTCATCTAATCTCTGTAGAATTCCTACTCTATGCCAAGGTGCTATTCTTGGTCCCCGGGATGCAGTGGTGAAAAAGAGTCATTTCTGTCTCCGATCTCTGGATGTTTTTATTCCAGCAGCAGGAAACAGATGGTAAACATTCAACAGGATGACTTCCAATTATCAAAAGTATAAAAAGTAATGGTAAAGAAGGACCGAGCATGCAGTGAGTAGTCATTTTGGAATGGGTAATTAGAAAGCACCTCTTCTATGCCAGTGGTGATATTTGTTCTGAACTGAAATGGTGAGAGCAGGACGATTTCATCTATTAGGTATTGTAGGCATGATGCCAGTGGCTAGTTTTTAAAGGGCCCTTGAAAGTGTTTTAGGCCTCAGAAATATTATTGGCATTAATTTATGGAAAGAATACTGCAAAATCAAAATCACTAATATTTATTTTAAATGTCAGTTGTAAGTAATCAACTGCAACACCCCTATTATCATTTTGTATAAATTCTACTTAAAATGCCATTTGAGTATATTTTAATGTTTGATCTGTGCTCAGAACCTGCAAGGATCTTCTTGGATGAGCAAGACCTAGCTGAATGATGATCTTTGGGAAGACATTTCAGGCAGAGGATGCCTCGAAACTGAAGAGTTAGATATGACTGAGGAACAGAAAGAAAGAACAGACAGGGAGATATGGAGAGTTGTAGGAAACAAGGTTGGAATTGGATAGAGTCTGGTTTATGTGGAACTTTATACAGGGTAAAGAACATGGAGACGAGGCTTCACCATACGCCCTGTTCTGGTTCAGGAATGTACATGCTTGTGAATGTGTGTGTGTGTGTGTGTGTGTGTGTGTATACATTTTCGTCTCTTTTTTTCAAATGAATTTGCCTTTGAGTAGTTTTTTAAAAAGGATAAAGGCTGTTAGTCATTTTTCTACATACTTGAGCTATTTCTCAGCACAGATTCTTGCCTTGATGCTTCTCATAATCTCAGACCCAAATACTCCACAGCAGCATGTCCATGTATTTAGCACTCAAGGAGTAGAGGAGAGCATCCTCTACTGTAGTCATTTGCTACATATTGGTAGAAGATTCTTGACTTGCACACTTAAATCCAACTATATTTGGCTTGTTTTGTTTTATCTCATTTCAACATGATGTCAGACAGTCTCAAAGCCAAGGAGAAATCACAAGAGTTTGGACAGCCATGGAAGGAAAGAACCAGCCACCTCTTCTTGCTTTACCATGGGACCAATGGGTCATTCTAGAGCATAAACTCATAGTGGTTGCTCCAAGTGCTATGTCATTCACACTTGTTTCATGGTAATACTCAATTACCATGGGATATGAAAAATACCTTAAATTCATGGCTTTATCAGGTATGGTGCAGAACCTTCTTTTACACCATTTGTTGGAGAAGGCAGGGGGGGCATTTTAGTGCTTTGCCTGCCAAGCCACAGAACATCTTTGCTGCTTTATTTTTTTCCTCCAATTGTCATTGAAAATAACTAGTCATAATGCCTTTGTAAGCCCCGCCTGGCCTGCGCTATGTGTAAATCATGCTCCCAGACAGGGCCCCTTGGTTTAGAGGTCCCATTGTGGGAGTGATTTAGGTAGAGGCAGGATCATGAATAAAGAACACTCACCCTCTTCTTCAGAGGCAGGGGCGGGAGAGCCCGGGAGAGCCCTTCCCAAACATCTCTTTTCAGCACCAGTATTTGGCTAAGAGCTTTAATTTCATTAGACAAATGGGGGCTGGGTTTTTCCATGCATCTCAGCCTCCTTTTAATGTGTAAATTACATAGGATTTGCCACTCATTACAATGGTGATATGATTATTGGCCTCAAACAGACCACACTGCACAGGCCCCCAGTGATAGGCCCAGCTAAGAAGTGGCATGTGTGGGAAAAATTGGATAGCACATGTTTTCTGATCACAAGCCCTCAAAAGAATTGAATTCACAAATGTGAGGCTCCCACTGGGTTTACTCAGAGGGCTTCATGCAAAGTCAATTTCTGGGTGGACATGACATCATGACAGGTGATGTTGCAGTTATGGGGTAAAAGCCACCCAGGGGCCAGAGCAAGTGGCACAAGAGAAGCATTTTAGATTTGGAGGCAGAAGGCATAGGCTTGGCTATTTGACTAATGAAGACATGTCACTCAGCTCAGTTTCCCCTTTCATAAAATGGGAATAATAAATGCCTCCCCAATATTAGTAGGTTATTAAAATATTTGTGGAAAATGAGTGTGCTAGACAACATAACTTACATTATCTCCTGCATTCCTCACAAACACCCTTATAGGTAGCTAGGCCTAGAGGACACAAAGGAAACTAAAATAAGCCAGTGCAGCATCTGCCCACCTCCAGATACACCACGGACAGTGTTTTGCAGAAAAAAAAAAAAATACAGCTTCAAAAATTCTCTATAGTCTGTCCAGTTGGTTTTACCCATTCTTAGGGGAACTCAGCACACATTAGCACATTAAAGGCTCTGGGGAGCTCTTATTAAAAAAACATGTTATATTTGTTTCCTTATTTTTTAATCCAGAATATTCTCTAAGGTCATCTTCCTTGCACCTTCACCCTAACAAATGTATACATATCCAGCTCCCTGGGAACAAAGATGCCATGGCTCCTGCACAGATTTCTGAGACAGCAGAAAATCTACAAGTCCCCGTAAAGAAGTATTATTAGGTTGGAAGAGAGTGTGGGGGAAAGATGCTTACTAGTGAAGTGTCCATGGGTACAAAATTATGATGGCAGGCCCATTCTGGCAGGACTGTGCCACAATTTGACCATAGTGTAGAAGGAATTTATTGTCTTCCTCCAAGACCCAAAGAAAATTTATCCTATAGTAATAAATTTGATATGATTTTGTTTCTACTTATTTCTGTTTTTTCATTCATTTATATATTATTTATAAAATATACTCCCATCTGTGGTCTATATAAGGCTAGGAATTCAGCCACTCAAGGTGATCATCTTTGTAGATCTGTATCTAGTCAAACTCTCAAGAGCCAATATTTTATTAATGGCTTCTAATACCACCACTTCACTCATTTCCACCAGTACAAATTGACCACAGTAACGGTATTTTACAGTTTTTTTTAATGCTTTGTATTATAAAGCACATGCATTTCTCATAAATTTGCAAGGACACTAGATCAGAAAGATGTAAATGTTTCTGAAAAAATATATATATAATACATTGTGTATGTGTATTCATTTCTGTTGGGGTGTTAGGGAGGTAGTTTCATTGGAAATTCTGGGTTAATAAAGGAAAATGGTTTCTTTAGTGCAGGGCATCTCTGAACACTTAATGTATATTGTGACTCTCTAGGAGTGTAATTAAAGGAAGGGATAGTATTTATAGCAAGCAGCATTTCCCAAGCTATAGGGTTAGCTGTAGAGTTGCTTGTCCATGGAATGCTTGGGGGTAATGCTGCACTGACTTATCCCCCCCTCTCCACATGTGTACCAGTGACTGCCTCTGAGACTTATTGTAACAAGGAGTGAGGAATGTAGGTGATAATGT
Source organism: Marmota flaviventris (assembly GCF_047511675.1). Classification (NCBI taxonomy): domain Eukaryota; kingdom Metazoa; phylum Chordata; class Mammalia; order Rodentia; family Sciuridae; genus Marmota; species Marmota flaviventris. Next base: position 85,856,387 of record NC_092508.1, read on the forward strand.
CTATCAGAATACAGGCACAGCAGGGATTCAGCAGATGGTGATCTCTAACACCTGGAGGCCCCAGCCTCTCTTCCTATGGTCCTCCAACTGTGACTTCTTTTCAGTCTGGCTCCAGTGCAATGTGGGTCTAGAGGCCAGCTGGCTGACCACCCTTGTCAAATGGATCATGCTTTTTCCTCTGAGGTCCTGCCAACCAGAGGACTAAGGAGGATGTCCTGCTACTTTGTCGATCAACTTCTCTAACAACTCAGGCACTAGATGCTGAGAACTACTTTCCCCTAGATGACATGCTTCTGTGTCCCATCCTTTGAAATAACTTCTAGATAGCATGGTAGCTTGGTCTGGCCTTGGGTTTACTGCTTCCAGGGACTGAATACACAATGCCCTAGCCCCTACCTTGCCTGTGGTAGCTCATTTTATGCTCCCAATTGGAAACTCCATCTTGGCTACATGGCTAGGTCTCTGTGGACATTGATTATTTTACAAACGTTCTAGCACAATGTCTTACATTATATGTGACTAAATGTATGCCTACTTTATATCAGTGGCAAATGGCAAGCTAGCTACGGCTAGCTCTTTGGTGTTTACACTACCAGGGCGATTCTTTTTTTTACTACCTTAGTCTAGTTGATTATTTAATTTCCTTTATGCTTAGTTGGGAAAGCAAGATAAACTATGTGAAGAGAATTTTTCCATTAACATTTTTGGGCTATTTTATGTATATTCAGTGTATATCTAAGTTTGTCCATGCCTCAACTTTCTGTATTAAGACTAATAAATCCTATAAAACGATATCTTTGTAGTGATTCATGTCTGAAATCATGGTTCCTTCACTAAGATGTGAACTGAAGTCATCCTAGGATAAGCTCTGAATGCCAGACTCACTCTCCATAGGAAATAGCTTCTGAGAAGAGGCTTCTTAGAGGAAGAGATCATACTGTCACTAATGCCTATAGCAATGAACTCAGAGAAAGTTTAAGGATAGGGATGGTTATATGACAACTGTAACTAAGGGCTGAATGCTGGAGGCAGGGTTACCTCTGGTTTTCCTGAAGCCTTGTCCACATAGTGGGGTTTCTTCCTCATCTATCTCACGTTCATTCGCTTGACCATGCTTCTGCTCAGAAACTGGTGCCAACCATGGTCACTTGTTGCTCTGAATCCTATCTAGGTGGTGATGACGTCATTCTCCACCAGCAAATATCAAGAAAAAAATACCTGAATATTGGTCAGTTATGCGGCCAATTCAAGAGCAAGGACAGGAACAAACCTGGGGTTGGCCAAGCAGCAATAAAGTTGCTAAGCACAGTCAATATGTGCAACCTGTTGAATCTTAAACAGCTCAAGTTTCAAAATCGGAAGAAACAGTGTCTGTGAATAAAAGAATTAAGGGGTGGGTTGGGAAAATTCTTTCTTAAATCTGGCCAGAATATCTTCAGATTTTATTTCTCTCTTCAAGAACCAAACACTGGAATGGGTTTATTTTATGGAGAAAAAAAAATCATTATTTTTCCAAAGGGCAAAGAATGGGTCCTTCACATCACTCCAAATCATAATGTTTTGATAATTTATCTATATTTTCTCTAACTATTTGTGACCAAGGACATAGATTTGAGAGACAGTTAAGCTATGGTTAAAAGCCATGGGACTGAGCACAGTTAAATGATCTGCCCAGAGAGTACGTGAAGACCTTGGTCTTACCTGCATAGCATCATGCCAAGAGCAACAACTAAAAACTGAGTCTTTCCTATTTGGTTTCTAGAAATTACACTGATTACCAGTTGCCAATCAAATGCTTTATTCTTTGCCCTAGACTATGGATGCCATTTTTATGAATTCTTCATCAAAAACTTTGAGGAAAATTGTAGTATATAATGCAAAATATTTTTATTATATTTCTTGAGATCAATGAGTTTAACTTTAAATCCTACTACATTTTGAACTGCTGCAGATGGTGTAGGTGGCAAATATTACACATTTGGTTAGAAAACATCATGGATATAAATACCCATGTCTTTTTTCCTCAGATCAGTGGAGAGCTTTAAGAACAGGATAAATACCCATCTGCCTGGAAAATTGCCTGGAGGCAGGGGGATGGACTAGATGTCTTACTTAGTTTCCTTCCAACCCTCTGATTCAGAGTTCTCTGCTAGAGCCAACTAATAGAGTTAGTTCTCGTAGGATATGTCTAGGGTGGCAGTCCTTTCTGCATGTGTGCATAATGTCCAGTGATTTTTTTTTCCCTTGAGTTTAGTTGAGAACAAACTCACTTTTCTATGTCTGTACAATTTGGCTGCTTCTGAAATGCTAGCTGCAGACTTTACTTGAGGTGTGGGGCTCCGATCAAAAGTGATGAATGAATGAATGTGAATGGATCACATGGAGGTGGTCACCCTCCAAGCAGGGGCCAGGCATCTTCATGATTTGTGTGTCTTCAAGGGGCATGGCACAGAGCCCAAAGACATTACGTAAGCTCGCCTGCCAGGTGATGGCCTAGTGGGATCAATGTGGACTTGGGCCAACAACTTGACACTGTTGATGGTACTTCCACCTGTGCAGATGCACTGTAGAATTTATAAGGGAAGCGGGTGTCCCAGTCATAGCTAAAACATTCTCATTTATAATCACACTGAGCAAAGAGACACTGGTACATTTTTGTTTTAACATATAGATAAATTTTTGTATTTATTTAATTTTAAAAGCAAGCCATTCTCTCTTGAGAATTTTTTTTTGAAAGCAGAAATAATGAAGACAAAACAAAAAATAATTTTGAATTCCTAGCTCAGAAACAATCACTATTAATACTGTGGCATGTGTAGACACTTGATACTTGCTAGGGGTCATACTGACCACATGAAAAATTGACATATCTACTCATCCCACTACAGCATTTAAGTTTTCCTTGAAAAGTAGCAAATTATAATAGGAAATTTAAATGTCCATTTCAGGATACTTAAATTTTTACTAGATGAGTAATTTTGTTGTATTCTGTGGAATATAGCCCAAGAAAATTTCATGAATGACTTCTTATTTCTGGCTAAGGAAGTGATGAACCCATTCTTTAGGTCCCCAATTTCCACAGGAACCATCTCTCTAGCACTATTCCACACCTGTTACATGCCACTTTCGGTATCAACCCTAGCAGTTGGTTTCTATCCAAACCTATCACTTTTTTTTTTTCTATTTAAGAATTTTTGAAAAAGAAAGAATGTTTTCTTTTAAATAATTTAAATCACTTTGCAGAGTGTTACTTGGTTTGTAACAATAAAATCGTTTTGAGAGGCAGCTGCTGGTTGGCTGCCCAATTACATTTGTACTCTATGTAAATTGATCCCTCCACACCAGTGCTGTACATTTAATATTTCAAATTCATACATCAGAAATGCAACTAATTTATATGTTTCATGGAGTTTGAGTTGCTCATGATTAGAAAAATTGCATATTCATACATAAGAAGTTTGCTATTTTTTTCTAGCTTTTCCCCCTACTAATTCTGCATTTAGGGTGTTGTATGAGTATGTATGTGGGTAATGTATATACAGTTCCTGCATATTATATTTTTTAATTAAAAATTCTCAATATAGCATTTGTTTTTTATCATTATCGATTGTTTTATTCATTGATTTGTTTCCCTACATCATTTGTCTCACTTGCTAAAATATATATGCATCATAACAGCAGGAACTTTTTGTTGTTCATTGTTATATCCTGAGCATCTAGAGAAAGTCCTGACACATAATAGCTGCTCAATGAATATTATCTTATTGAATAGTAAATTACTAAAATAATCACTGAATACATAAATTTAATAACTGTATAGTATTTCCTAATAAAGTTGATCTAGAACAGTTAACAATGTCTCTGTGGTTGATATTTATGTGACCAAAGTTTTAAGGAACCTCCCCCCCAAAAAAAATCTTGGCCGCTTATTTTGATTTTTCCTCAGGGGTAGTTTCTAGTTACATATTATACTAGATTGAAGCAGAAGAATTAAGTGAAGTTCTTACAGCTTAACATATTTTGCTTATTTTTATCCTAGACCAATAGTAACAGTTTTATACTCCCATAAGCAATGAGTGAAAGTGTGTCTTATCACATTCTTGCTTTATGGAATGTCTTCTCAACTTTCTCAATTTTGGAATTAAAAGGAATTCTTTTTCCATCATGGACATTATATTAATGAAGTTACCTTTAGTAGCTGTAAAAAAAATCCAAATTTTAATACAATAAAAGTTTTTTTCCGTGGGGCTTGGGGGCACATGCCTGTAATTTCAGCAGCTTGGGAGGCTGAAGCAGGAGGATTGCAAATTCAAAGCTGGCAAAAGTGAGGCACTAAGCAACTCAGTGAGTTCCTGTCTCTAATAAAATGCAACATAGAGTTGAGGATGTCGCTCAGTGGTCAAGTGCCCCTGAGTTCAATCCCTAGTACCCGCCCTCACCACCACCAAAAAAAAAAAAAAATTTTTTTTTTTTCCTTTTTAATGTCATGTAATGGTCTGATGTACTTTGGAACCAGTCTTCCAAATAACTATCTTCTAAATAGGACTTGGGAATTTGAACTCTTTTCATCTGCCATTTACCACAACTTCACTTCTAGATGAATACAAGTTTAAAATGTATTAGAGAGAGAAAGAAAGACCAGAGATTTAGAAAGAGAAAGAAAGATCAGAGATCAAGTGGGGTTTTCTATGGCCACACTAGAATTCCAATGTGTATTTCCACTGTGTTCCATTGGTGAGAACTTAGTCCTGTGGTCACATGCAGATGCAAAAGGGATTAGAAAATAGTCTCCCCGTGGACCAGTAGATGAATACATTATATCTTGAAACAGACTCTGAAAATATTTTTTTTTTTCACTTTTTGGATACCTGAAGAGTATAGGGTGCCTATTAATAGTTCTGATGTCCTCGGCTGTGATCGGATGGCACATACCCTCCATTTGCTGTGATAACGGCCAGCACTTTGTCAGTAGTAGTCACAAAGTTAAGACAAATAAATAGAGCAAGCCCCAGTCTTGACAGAGATGTGGCCTGCTTGTCCTGCAATTGAGGAGAAATGCTATTTAATTTACCCACCTTTAGAGTTCGCTTTGGTGTCCTGGACCAATTCCAACTTGGATAATTACATTCTGCTGATCTAAAATTCCCCTGTAGTTTCTTTCGGATGAGCTAGCCTTCATTTCCCTCTTTACACATCGTAGCCTAGTGTTACTGGCACCCAGTGATTGCTCCATTCCACAAAAGAGCTGGTTGCATTTCACCACCAGGAAAGTGATCCCTGGGTAAATATATAGAGTCTTCAGGTTTCTTTGGTTCTTTAAGCGTAGAAAACATATATTTAATGGATTAGTGAAATTAGTGACTTGAAACTCTGGATAGTGGAAGAATTTAGTAACTTTCTGTTATGCTATAAATTAAACTCCAGAAATTGAGAAAAACAAAGAATTGTTCCAAGAATAAATACTGTCTTTTGGCCCAATGAACAATACAGCATATTTTCTATTACTATATGAACTATTACAGTGATACCTTGAACTATATCTTTGGGATCTATATTGCGGCAATCCCATGGCAATACGTTTACCTAAAATAATAAACTCTTTCTCTCATAGGTTTCAATGAATAGAATTAGCATTTAGAGAACTACTCTTTTTCTCTCCCAGGAATATTAACTTTGTGAAGTAGTCTATACCATCCCCAATTAAATGCTTATGTATGCTAAAATAGAAAGGAATGATATTAATTTTCATGGTGGTGGGTGATTCTGTTAAAAATCAAAGGTCAATTTGTAATTAAAATGTCTTTTCACAAAGTATCAGAATAATGTCCTGTTCATTGGGGGTAAAGAAAACAAAAAAAAAATATGGTTGTTGAGTAATTGTTAAGGTTGAGCTTGAAACTTGTAGAAATCTTCCCTTTTTGTCTAAAATTAAAAAAAAAAAATCCAGGCTTACTCCCGATTTATGAATTTCAAAGCTCCCATAGCCAACACAGGGAGATTTTCTAACAGTAGGGGGTTATCCTATTAAAATTCATCATGATTCTCCTCACTGAAAGAAGTAAACAAGAATCAATTTTCTTTAGTAAAGAAGTTGGCTGAGATGCAAGTTGACCTAGGATAGACTGGATGGATTCGTAGGAAACATTTACAAAATAATTCAGAATCAGAATGCGCAATTTATGGAGAATTCTTTTCCTTGGGTAGGGGAGAAGGGAGAGGAAATCTGTATTAGGGAAGAAAAGGAAAGCCCTGTAGCACACAAAGGATTTGATAGCTTTTAATTCTGCTAAGCCACCGATACATGGAAGATGCACAGTGCTGTAATTATCTGGCTAGAGAGATGTAATTGTATCTATCAAACTAAATACAACACTGTCAGATGACAGCCAAGATTGGATTGTCTTTAAGGGTCAGACAGGAACCTAGAGTGACCTCACTCCTCCCTTCTCACCATGCCTGTTTTCCTAGTCTTTGATGGGGACCCATTCTGCCAACCACGTGATGGCATATACAGTAACACTGTCTTTTTGCTCGATGCCAATAGCCTCCCTAGAGACGGTGCCGGGCTTACTTGGGCTCGGGGGATTAAGCCTGCCCAGGCCTCCCTTGTATTTGAAATGTATGATATTGATATCGGTGCTTAGAGAGAATCGGGCCTCTGCAATGAACAGATCATGCCTGGCTCCATAAAGTCTATGTTGCACAGAGAGATGTATAGGCTGGGTGGAGAGGGGCCAAGTCAAGCTTTTGCGCTGGAATGCAAGTATCAGGTAATGAATTAAAGAGTGTTTTCCTGGCCTGGTCTGTTATATTCAGTGTGTTTCCATGGGTTATGGAAATAGATCTGAACTTTTCCGTAGTTTTTCTCATGCCGTTGTAGTGACCATTCATCCTCATCTCAAGTGCAGGCTGGCCTATCAGCAGCAATGCTTCCCTGCAGAGCTGAGCTGTCTTTAAAATAAGCATGCCCCTCCCCCTTGCTCATTTATAAGCAGTTGGAACATATTTTCATGGACTTTCTCCAATCACGAACCATATCCAAACCATTTTGGGTTTTTTTGAACGTTCCATACTATATTTACTGAGTTTAGTGAAAAGCCTGGATTCTCCTTGTGCTAAGTAGTGAACCCACCAGGGTGGTTGAAATATTCCACTAGTCTTGGTGCATTTATGGAAAGAAAATACACAGAAGTTGTGTGGTTATTAATTGAGCTACTTCATCTTCTCATTCTTATCTGCTTTTCTGGCCATTATTTGGCATTTTCTTGCCACTGTTTTTCCAGTTTCCATTGTTCGTAGCTCCTGCTTCAGAGGAGAACAAAGCTCTTGGGAAGGCAGGCTTGCATTCATCTGTAGCATAAAGATGGGACAATTCTGCATATGCTGTGTGTTAGCCTAACCAGGTTAACGTCCCTCTGCCCGGGGTTTTGGAAAAGAGTCCCCTATTGTCACATGTAAGGGGACATTTCAGTGCTGATTTTTATTTCCATGAGATTAAAAGTGAAACATGTAACCACAAAGCTGGTTTATGTCACCCCCCTGTCGGAGCCAGCAGTCATGCCAAAAATTAGATATTTGATAGGTTTGTGAGAGAAACAGATGCAGAAGGATGCCATTCCCACAATTTAGGCTCCTTCTTATCTTTAAGTGAGAAAGAACATTCCAGATGAAGAAAATCTATTTTATTGGCTTTAAAAAATAGCAAAGAAAATGCAGAAATAAAAAAAAATGGTAATTTAAAACTGATGTCATTCTTGGGACTTATAAACTGCAAATTGGTGTTTCTAACTAAAAAAAAAAGTCGTTCAAGACATGCTTACTTGATGTTTTCATTTATGCGTATTTTTACCTCAGCTACGGCATTATAATTGAGAGAAAATATCCATGAGATATATATCCACATATGTGAATATAGACAAGATAAAAGGAGGGAGAAAACATAAGCCTCCAAAAGGCTAAAACATCCAAAAAAAGTATTCTCTCAGCTTTTTTTTTGGGGGGGAAGCAGTTTGTGTCCCATTCTTTTTATTTAATTCTGCCAGCTGTCTGCTAAACAAACCTAGCCAGGTGGGGCTTACAACCCATGACTAAAAAACCTACTAGTGCAGCTGTCCAGCTTGCCCGGAGGAAGAATTCCGACAAATGGCAGAAATGAAAAGATTGTTTTGCTTTCAAGACAGTAGCTACTGTACCTTCCCTGGGCTCAGTTTTTGTTCTGTTTGCTTAAGTTAATCCATGACGTCCTCAAGTTCTATGGGAAAACAGGAAAATAATATCACCCTTTAAAAAATTGAGAGTATTTTTGTTATAGTCTTGCTTGATTTATTATCATTTGCCTTTAAATAAATGCTTTATTTTATATGACGACGTGGCACTGAGCTGCCTTTTGGTTTTTCTTTTTCTTGTTTTAAGTTGCTGATTCCTAAATATCTCTCTCTCTCTCTCTCTCCCCCCCCCCCAAGGTGGGTGCATATTATTAGTGATCTGTGACTGAACTTTATTTCTAAACATGGCATAATTCAGTATGTAGCTATTTAAAGGTGAAGGTTGGCATGGCTTACTCTAGAGCAGAGGAATAGAACAGGCCTCTTTGCACTGCATCACCAGTCGACCTCAACTGTGAATTTCCAGTCAGCAAATGGGCGCTTCATTTGGTGTATTTGAGCAGAGGATGGGAAGAACTGCGCTAAAAACGATCACATTGCCATCTGATCTACAGCTCTATTGATGACAGGTCAATTCATAACCACTCAGTTACTTTCCCTGTTTATGTGACACTTATCAATTCAGTGAATCTCAACATTTTTGTCAAAACTGCCTAATATCCTATTATTATCTCCGGGAAAAGGCTGCAAGAATTATAGCTGGTCTCGGTGTTTTGTTCTAGCACCTGTTCTAGAGATGTGATGCTCACATGCAGGATTGGGGCATGGCACGGATACCCAGGCTTTTGTAACCCTCCACAGGGAAGTAACCTGGGATGCAGTGTACCAAAGCCTTTCGAAGAAGCAACCAGAAACTCAGCAACCTGGACACTTGCAGGAAACCACCATGTCCATTAACCAGATGTGATTTGTATTTAAGTTTAAAAGAGAATGAGGCTCGATGGACATTTTCTTAGCAAGGGTGTATGTCATTCTACATACTGGTGAGGATATTTGGTTAAATCTCAGAGGCGATTTGGCAAAGTGTTAAAACTAGAAGTTTCATGTATGCAGCTGCCTTATTCTGCTGCTCACAGGGACACAAAGACCTGATGCCCACAGTCAGAGTTGTAAAGATCAAAATGGCATCCGGAAAAAGCAAGTGAAGCCAGATTGCCACTTTTGCCTTCCTTTTCTTTTGTTGAATAAGAGTGATATTGGTCTGAATGCTCACCAACCAAAAGAAAGAAGGCCAATTTTTCATAAGGAAATTGAATTGCTGATGCAGAACTAACTCTCACAGTTTGTTGTTATTTAATGAAGAGGAGTAATGGGGAAGTTTTGGCAAAACTGCGATGTATACATAACAAAAACATACTACAAAAGAGTAATGACACTACTTAACCTTCAGAGGATTTACAAATGCATTTAAATATTAGAAGTGAATAAGTTGTACAAAGAGGCATTAACAACCCAGGATAAAGGAAATAAAACATCACTTCCCATTCTCCCTCCCTGCCACCCAGAAAACCCAAACCAGGTGCAACTTTACATACCAGCAACCACCTTTGTTTTAAATTTAAAAGTTGAGAATTCAGACTTCATTGTTTTGGACGATGTGAGCACCCAACATGTTGCCATGCCAGTGTTCTTTGTGGTTAAACAGGAAAAACTTCAAGAAAAAAATTCCAGAATATTAAAAATACAGCATCATTTTTTTTCCTCATCAGCCTATACTTATAAGAGGAAAAACAAATATCTGAGTAGGACAAAATACCTCAAAAACTATACATGAAAGAAGTGGTGTTTTGTAAAAAAAAAAAATTGTACGTAACATTTCCTCCCTTTTCTTTCTTTCATTCTGTATGCACGTGCATATGAATCTGTTTACATTTAAATTCTCTTTAAATAAATCTTTAAATGTGGGCAAGGATTGCTCTATAATGGAGTGCAGACAAGCAAATCCATAATATATGCATTTTCTATATTTTCTCCATTTACAGATTGATGAATGAAGAACCAAAAGAATAAATAATTTATATTTGTAGAAACAGAAATCTGTATATGTGGTAGACAAAGATCTTAGAAATCATAATTTCTAACCATGTGGTCAGCATAAACTAATATTAAGGAGATGGAAAAGTTTTCTCCAATGTTGTCTCCATTAAGAAAAACATTTACAGTGGAAACAAAGGTTTTCGGTGCAAAGTAAGTTTGTAATTAATAGGCTAATTTGCTTTTCCAGACACTCAGATATGGCCTGTTCTTTTGTAAACAGTAATTTCATAAAGAAATGTTCCTATAATATAGTTGTAAGAGGGGCCAAGTATCTTCTTCAGTTTTATGTCTTCTTTGGTATCCTAGGCTGTTCCTTTAGGATTATGGATCCTAGACTTCACATAAATCATTTCCCTTTTTTCAAGTTCTGCAGCATTTTCTCAGACTTTAGCTTACTTCTAACTCCTAGGATTGTGAACTGATTTGAATGTTTAACCTTTCAAAGATTTCTCCATGAAAAAAAAAAAATTAGCACTGAATTTTTATCATGTTTTAAGAATATTTTTTCATATAAAAATAGTGGCATGTTTTAAAATTATCTGAATATAAAATAAATGTATTCCTATTAGTACCATGTAAAATACAATTGTACAGATTCTGTGCTTCGATATTAGAGAACACAAGGCAGAAGGACTCTCAAGTCTTCACCCTCAAGCACTGATTTTGGCATCTTTTGGATTTGAGCCCAGCAGACTAACAGTGTGTTTCTGTATCATGCAGGTAGAAGTGAGAATGTGAGGCTCATTTAACAGTGTGAATTTTCCCAATGTATCACAATTACAGAGACACCTGTGCTTTCTAACTTTTTGCTGATCCGCTCTGAAGCTGCGGTGTTTAAATAACTGTAGTTAGTGTACTTACCTTCTATATTTTATTCTACTCTTCTCTCAATCTCTCTTCTTTCCTTTCTTCTATTTTTTGGTCCTTTCATTCCTCCCTCTCCACTTCCCTTCCTTCCTTGCTCAATTTTTGCTTCATCCTCTTTTCCTTCATCTTTCTTTTTTTCTCTCATATTCCATTCCTCTTGTGGAATTCTTAAAACCTTTCAGCTAGAGTTTTTCTCAATGCCCTTGGAAATCCTAATTTGACAAAGTTTGCATTCATATCACTTTATAGACATGATGTTTCATGATTTCATTTTCTATTGAACATTTTTCCAGTTTCACAATTAGAGTCATTTTAAAAATCTGCATGGTTCCACAGTCCTGCTATTTGTGTTCAAGCAACCAGCCTCGTGTATACCTCTGCCTTTACAGAGCAGCTGCTGGTGGAGGCAGAGCAGAGAGGCAGCCCTTCCCTGTCCTTCTTATGTTGTACTGTTTACAAGGCAGTCCTGTAGTCCTGGTTTATAGCTCTGCTTAGATCCTGTTACAGCTCCACTCAGATCTTTCTTTTAGTATAATGGAATTTAATAGGAAGGAAAGCTTGCTTTCAGTTTGCATTTTCAGAAGGATTTATGGTTAAATTTAGGGTATGGAAAACCACATTTATCCCCAAATTAAGCAACTGACTCATTTACAGAAAGAGCAAAATGTCCCACCTGAATTCTTTCTTAAAGTTTTTTGAAGTATATCAAAAAAAGCACTTTTCTGAAGATGGAGAGAGTTGCCTACCTTTTGTTGAAGTCCACCTTAAGGTTGGTTACAACTCTGGTGTGCTGATCATTTGCAAATCCCACTGCTGCAACTAAGCAAGGGTGGGGCTGCATCCTGAGACATCTGTGGACCAGAGGAGCTGGCAGGGACCACAGAGCTTTTCATTGAAGTGAGTGCTCACAGGCTGGCTGCAAGAACATTCGACCTGAGCTAACTACTTCCACATATCAACACCTTGTCAGTAGAGGTCTGAGAGGCACAGCGGCTGCAGAGAAAAGGAAGTACCTGCTTTAGGGTGAGCTAACGGGCTCTCCCTCCCTTCTCTACAAAATCTATGGTATGAAAGAGAGCATAGAGAAGACTATACTAATAAAGCAAATTAAGTGTTTAAACCATGGCACCAGTTGGCTTTGATTATTGGTGTTTAACTACACAATGAGTTTATAAAAATTCAGAGCACATATGATTATCTAAATATAGGATAATTTAGTCTGTTTGGGTCAGTGGTTCTAAATGCACTGTTGTGGCACATACATTTGTTGTGATTCTTTGGGAGGTAGTTCACAAGTAATTTGTGATTAATAATAATTTTCAACTGATTTACTTAAAAATAAATTAGAGCAGGGTATTCAAGGTTATTCCTATAGTAATTTCATTCTCACTCACAGATACTCCCCTGTGCATTCTTGAGTGAATGAAAAGAGGGTGGAGGTATAGCAATGTCCCGGGGATTGCATAAATCCTTAAACATCCATGGAGCTACGTGCCACGTGTGAACACCATTTGCCATGTGTTTTGCAGTAGGAACAAAAGCCAAATGCTGGGATCCATTGCTTTAGGATTTTAGATGGTAATATGTTTTATTTGGCTATACACGGTCTCATTATAATCCTTATATAATAATAATAAAAAAGTATGGTTTGGTTAATTACCTAATAACAGTGACAGAGGAGACCCTGAAAGATGGTGTAGTTGCTCTTTCTATGGACTGGATCACACCAGACAAGCCCAGAATTAGTGGCAATGATTCACTCTCTGATCATTTCAATTTAGATTCAGAATAGAAAGTGCTATAGTGATTAGGTTGAATTTATAACTGAAAACTGTGCATGGGCTCCCAAGAAGCAGTTGCTCTATGAGGATGTGTTATAAAAGTTTCTTATTAAAATGATTACAAAATTGGTCTTAGAATAAGCAGGCCTTAGTTTGTTAGCTTTTACTAAAATATTTCAGTTTTAGTGGACGTATCTGCACTCATGGAAATTATAAGTCGACACTATGTTATATGATTATTGCCTTAGTTTTGTGCTCATCTTCTTTTCTAGAAGGTAAGTGCCACAAAGACAAGGATTTTGTATTTATATTCACACCACAGCACCTGTTATGCAGTGGAAGGCCAATAACTATATATTGAATAAAGAAAAAAAAAATCCTCTGCTTCTTCCCCAGAAAAAGTTCATGTCACATTCCCACCATCTCACCCACTGTCCCAACAGCCTTTTCAGTTCTTACCTTTTACAGAGCTCTTCATAAGAGATCAATCAATGTAAGGCATTGCTTTTTATTTTCTTTAGGAAAAAGAAAAGAAAAAAGAAGTTGGATACCATTTTCACTAGCCAACACGATATTTCTGGTTTCTTGACTTATTTGGCAAAGGGAAAGCACAGGTTGAACTGTTTAGAGAAGATAAAGGATCCGTTCTTGCATTTTGGAGACTGGGGCTTTTACACATGGTTTCAAAGTTGATTGAGCACGTAAAGTCCTATGAAGACAGATCCTGCAAAAGCAAAGAAACCCTATCTGATGAGAGCCCCAAGTGTGAACACACCACACCACAACCATGTGGAAATAATAGCCTGTATTGGCAACAAAGGTTTCTATTTAATGAGAGAAGTGCCATTGTTCTTGAAAGTCTAATTTGGTAAACATCGTACAGAGCTGACTCATCAGGACTGAAAATCCAATAATAAATCACCACTGCGATTTAGCACTAATGCTGGAATTCACATCACGGAGTGTGCTACAGCATCAGCTGAAACTCAAACAGGTCGCTGAAAGGTGCATTTCATCAGCAGGCAATTTAATTCATATCAAAGGAACTTTACCCCAAGTGAGTGGCAACTGGCTACTTTTGAAAGCAGTTAACTGGTGGGGGAAATGAGTTGTGTTAGTCCCCTATTAAGAGGTAATAATCTGTAATCCTGGGTGTTTTAAAAGTCGTTTCCTCGATTTCCACAGCAAACAATATAAAATAACAACCCCAATATCTTTGTATCTTAATCATATTCGGTAACGAAGCCCTTTAGATAATTGGCACTGCTTCTGCAGTAGGCCAAACTTTCTTTCAAGTTACAAATACTCACAAAAGGTTTACATCATAAGGAGCTGCTTTTGAGATGTGCAGATTTAGTTTGTAAGTACAAAGTGAACATGCAAATTGCCTTATCTTGTGGGATTCACAAACAACCATCATTCAGATTGATTTAATACATAGCTTTTTATCTTTAAAAGTGTTAATTAGAAAATAGGGACAGTTCTCTGAACACTTAAGAGTAATAAATAGATCAAAACAGCACCCATGCTTCTGTGTTGGAACTTCCGAAGGCTTTGTAAAGGGATTAATACAATTGTCAAAAAGACCACAGTATACATATTCAATAGTGCTACTGAGCTACAATTACATTTTTAGAACTTTCTTGCTTAGTTTTTCCACACTTGCTATGCTCAAAACCCTGATATGTTGTAGTACTTTTGTTCCATTCTTTGAAGTTCCTATCTTATTTTAATTTTTCCACCTTGGACCTTTAAATACATTCTTCCAGAGAAAATTCAAAAACAAGCTAATACAGAAAGTTATTCAGAGAACTAAAATTTTAAGAAAAAAAATATGGTTCATGCATTTTCTCTTGAGTGAAAAGCCTAAAACTATTTTCTCACAAGTTATTTCCATTTTGAAATTTATCTATAAAATGTGGAAAGGAGGAGGAGGAGGAGTCAAGCCCTAGTTCTGTCACTGTCTGTCTCAATGACCTCAGGCAAATGCTGTTATATTCATCTGTAAAGTGAGAAAAATCATGGTCTCTTTCTCCTAGGGCCTCACAATGGGGATTAAATAAGATCATATTGAATGGTGCCTGACGCTTGAGAAGGTGCTCCATAAATCATAATTAAGGCGAGTTATATGTTCAGGAATCTAGATGGTGATTTTCACTAGGCTTAGTTATGTGTTTATCTTATCACTAGCAGGAAAAACACCTGTAGGATGCCTCTGTGGATTTATAAGAAAGACAAGAGAAAGAGGCTCAAGGTAGAATCTTAGATTATGAGTCTCTGAGCACCTTGACTTCCCCTCTCTTAGACTTAGTAGGCCAAGCTATCCTCTGAACCATTTCCTTTCTGATATTTTATTATGACTTTGTCTTTATTAACTAGCAACACATAGTGTGGCAAAATAGTTTTAAAAATTGTAGAACATTATATCATGAAATTAAGTCTCTCTCTACAATTTTCACTTCCTTCTTTGCAAGAAAATAGGCTTTTGTTTATTATTCCAGAAAATTTATTAGCTTTTTTTTTTTTTTTTTTTTACTTTTCCCCGGACCCCTTCAATTCTTTAATTTTTGTGTCTTTTTTCCCTGACCACATCTTCCAAACCTTCTGCTTCACCCAAACCCTTTTGAATCAGAGATTCTCATTCCTTAGGCTTGGGCCCTTGAACTGTCGCCTTCCTCTGGTCTTCCAATCAAATGGTCTTTTCCTTTTTCTCCATCTTTCTGTGGTTACTCCTTCAGTGAGGCACCTGCTTGCCCTCCAGGGACACTTTAACTTCCATTTCTTTCCCTTACTATGAATCCTTTTCATTAGCAGCTTCTTCTACTCTGCCTTTAACACCACAGCAGTATAAGGGAAAGCTATGACACTGATGGTTGGAAGTCACTATGAATTTCCTTTATTATTCTCATATGTGTCCTTCTCCCACTTATTTCTATAGAACTTGTTTGAGCATACTAACAGCCCTTGCTATCTACTAATTCCTATGCATATATTCTCTTACTAAGTTTCTTCACAAAGCTCCTACTTTCTTATGAACATAATTACTTCCACTTTGCAGAAGAAAAAAACAGGTTTATAGAAATCAAGTGGTTTATCCAAGGACTAGTAATTTGTAAATGGCCTGAGCCAGAATCCAGAAATGTCCTGCCTGATTGCAATGATTTCAGCTGTGCCTTGCAGCTTATCATGGCCTCTCTCTGCTTGTGCATCCCCTCAGCTAATAATGCTCACTCCATTCTAGTTCTCCATGGGATCCCACCCCTATCACTATCATCTTAACTTTCTGAGTACATTGAAGTAGCCAGATTCCTTTCCAGTGATGATTCTTCTTCCCTTACACATGTTTGTGTTCCACTTGTTTCTGGTCAGTTATCTTCCTTGCTGCTGAGAATTTGGAGGGCCTGAGAAAAGGGACCAGGGGACAGTGGATCAGGGGCAGAATAAAGATAAAAATACTGGTCTATTTAGCTTTCACACCAGTTCCCAAACATCCTGGTTGAAGCTGCCAATCCTATGCTTTCTTATGGTCAAATTTCGTTTCTGCAGTCCAAAATGTCTTCATACTACAGCCACTGGAAACTCCTGCAGGTTTAAACTTGCCCCAGATTCCAGACACCATCCTGAGCCTAGGCAGATATTTTGGGACTCTGGCATAGTATTCTGAAATGGAGCAATTAGTCACCCTTACTGATCTTTGAACCTTGAGTTTATTCCAAATACCAATAACTGCCCAATTTCTGCCTCTATTTTTTTCTTTCCTATACTAGAATCTATGTTTTGGAATCTGCCTATAATGCCATGTCCTAAGTATTTGGACTCTGCCTTGTCACTGCCTCTGTCTACCAAAATAGAATCCCACAACGTTATGACCGTGATTCTCTCAACCCCTGTCAGATGGAAAATTCTGGTATGTGATTCCAATATTTTTACCTGTTTTTGTATGTCAAATCATTCTTTCTTGGTTTTGGGGGACATGGATTCTGAAGAGTGCCAACTTCTTCTTTCAACCATGACCACATTCTACTGTTACAATGAACTTCCTCCCAGCAAGTACGTTTGCTCTTCTCATGAGAGGGAGAGAGAGGTCATATTCCAGATTCAAGCTTTTTCCAGAAGGTTTTTGACAATATGGTTAACTGGACCACACCTGGGCCTATCATGAGCTCTTTCATCTTAGACTTTCTATAGAATCATCTCTTCCTGCTAGCTCACACACTCTGTCCACATCTTTTCTCCTTTATTGCCTATAATGATAACCCCATAGGAATTCTCTTCCTGTATTGGTAATGGTGCTCCTATTTCTTTTTCTGGTTCTTAAAATCCTCCTCTTTTCTTTTCACTCTCTCTCTCCTTTGAAATTTCTATTTATTTCTGTAACATTGAGATGCTCCATTTTTTCTAATGTCAATATGATTCCTCAGTGCCACACATATATTTACAACTCTTTGATCTGGAACCTTTTCTCATAGATATTCCAGGGACACATGCATGTTAAATAAATCAAAAAGAATCCATCATTATTTAAGAGCATAAAGAAAATCCAGTTACTCTTGCTGTTTATTTACTAAAATACATTACCATTCTCCTAGTTAAGATTGAAATTTTGAAGACATGATTTTATTTTATTTTTTTTTTTGCTTTGTTGCTTCCTACATCCAATCAGTTATCAAATCCATTTACCACTTCTCCAATGTCCAGTGTATCTTGGCTTTTTTTTTGCTTCCTGCCACCCATTCTGGTTGAAGATTATATATCTTTTAGTTGAAACCCATACCCCATCACATGGTCTGTTTCAGCTCTGGGTTCTTCCTGTACTTGCCCTATCAAGTATTCATAGCACCATTGGGCCAGTCTTTATAGAGTGGGGTTGTTTCCTAATGAGAAGTTATCTGCAAGAATGACTTTATAAAATCTAGCTGCTATATGAATATTAGTTGATTGTCTTATGCTATCATTGATTGGTCAAATATCTTTAAATTCCCCCCAAGGACTACTAAATAAAAACAAAATGTCACAGTCTATTTTTTTAAGAGCCCCTATAATATTATCTAAGTTTATATTTCCAGATTTATTTCCTACTAATCCCAGTGGATTATATGTTGTCTAACTGACAGCCTTGCCATTTGTTGACACATCAATTTCTTCTGCCAGCTGTCCTCATGTTTATGTCATTTTACCCCATCTTGAACTTTCTCTACCTTAATGAGAGGGAAGTTAACTGAAAAAAATGACGCCTAGCTCTTTTTGTTAAAGAATAAATTCATTGGTTAATTTTTTGTAGGTTCAGTGCTGACCCATATATTAATTTTGCATAATTTTAGGCCTTATTTGAACAGTAAGTCATAAACCTTCTTCATTTTACATGATATTTTCAGAGGATAGAAAATGATACTATTGATTGTAGAAAAGATACAGGAAGTTGAGAAATTTGGTTGATGATGGACTCAATATGACCCAAAGGCATAATGTAGCTATTAAAAAGCTAAGAAGGGACAGGGGTAGAGCATTTGCCTAGCATGAGTGAGGTACTGGATTCGATCCTCAGCACCACATAAAAATAGATAAATAAAATAAAGGTATTGTGTCCATCTACAACTAAAAAATTTTAAAAAAATCTAAGGAGATTATAGGTTGCAAAGATTAAAACTTATCTATTTCATGGGAAATTTCTATGTCCTGGTTCTCAGTATTCCTTGGATTACACGAAGATGTTGTGTCCTGGTACCACATTTAGAGAAGAATATGGGCAGATTGGAAAGTATGCAGAGAAGGATGAATAGAATGAATAGGGTGGTGAAAGTACAGAAGTAGTCCCATGAGTTAAATAAGGGAAGAACCAGGAACAGAAACAATAGTCACTTTTACATTTATCTATAACTATTATGAGGAAGAGGTTCTTTGTTCAGTTAACCAACAGAGATAAGACAGACAGAGCTATTTGAGAATCAGTATTGCAAAATAACTTTGTAGCAAGACTGCTCCCAGAGAGGAGAGTAGGACTGATTCTGAGTGATGAAGCTTTCTTTAGAAGGATTTCCCTAGGAGAAGGAGAGTAAGCTTGATATTCACAAACAACTCACTAAAATTTAAAACTCAAAAAGGGAAAATGATTGGACAATCTTTGGAATAATTTTATACTAAAAAAATAAGACAAAGTTCCTATGACTTTGTCAGTCCAAGGTTCGACAAAATCAGTTTAAATTAAGTTAGAGGTCTAAGCAATATTACCCCCACCCCGCCCCGCAAGACCTACACAGTGAGATGATTATAAATTATGAGAGCTATGCCACCAGAATTCATATCTGGGTGATTTTTTTTTTTAGAAACAATCCTTTGCATGGGAGTAATAGTGACATGATCACTGTGAAAGAACACAGCCACAAAGAACCACTGGACTGGGATGAATGAGTTAGTTGTCTTGAAGCAAACTGCAATTGACTGAGGAGGGAGTACACAGAAGGTCAACAGCATGTGAACTGTTCTAGAGAAGGTCCTGCTTATGCTGAGGATGGGGGAACCTCACTCAAGTCCCAGGAGACCAATTCTGAGCATCTACAGCTGACATGCCTCGGGCCTACCATCTTGTATTGAAGTTTACCTGATGGACTTGATGTTTACACTCCCTTTCCTTACCATGTCCCAGCTGCCTTGATCCCCATCTGTATTCTATTTTCTTTGCACACTGCTCTGACTAAACTTGTGGGTGCCAAGTCTTCTCAAGGAGCTGTCTGTCTCTGGCCCTCCATTTGTCTTCAGGCTGTCAAGTACAATTTTGATCACAGTTGAGTTTTATTTCCCACAGCTGCTCTACCAGTGGCATGAACTGGTCTTCACTGATTCTTTACTCCAGCCCCCTCCCTCTTTATTTTTTCAGCCTATATTTTAGTTGCTACATTCTCTCACCACCTGTTTTTTGGCTCTAGATAATACTCAAAGTTACTTTATTGCAGATGGACATGTACAGCCTTGATGCATTACTTGTATCAGTGGAAAGAAAAAGATTACCTAGAATCTTCTCGTAAGTCATAGAAACAGTATAAAAAGCATGAGAAACTGTAATTTATCACCCTGAGAAGTGGGCATGTAATTACTTGCAAGGCTGCTTTTAGTTTACAGCATACTTTTCTATTTCTATCCTTAAATATTTCCCCTGCATCAAAGTTTTGGAGAATTTGGCACATTTGCAAACGCCTGGTACTGAAGTGTCTTCTGCAAGATCAAGTGCACATCATTTCAGTGTCACTTGTATTTGTACTTCAGACCCACTTGGCTAAATTTTAGTTGCCCAGTAAACTATAGTTCAGGATGAAGTATACTAACTTATAGGGTTTACATGAATTAAACTCTCAAATAACTTACAAAATTAGATGTTCATTTTTTTTTTTTTTGGTAGCACTGCTATTGCTGAAGTACATGTACCACATTCATCAGATTACATCCATTCATGTATTTACTTAAGAGAAACACTAAATGAATTTAATATTTAGACTTAATTTGCCCCTGGATTTCAAACCTCATTTTTATCTCTCCACATATAATGCTTTCTATCACATCATTAGCCTGAAAGATTTTTTTTTTCTAAACATTTGGAGATTTGTAGGCTTGAACACTGGAAGCCATGGAGCATGCTCTACTCCTCAAGTCATGTTAAGTTTATGAAAATATTCATTCAAAGTAGGGAAGGTTCTTCCTTGAGAGATTTTTTTCCAGTTTAACCATTCTGGGCATTACCCAAGCATGCTCTCTGATCCTAACCCTATTCATCTGGGCTAGCAACCACAACCACTTGAATATTTTTCTCAAAAAGAAACTGCTAGGTTCCTGGTTGGCCCATGGTCTTCACGGCTGGTTGAATCAGTGGGCATACCTCTGCATAAAACAGACTAATGCTATTTCCCTCTTCAGGAACTGTGGACAGGACAATGTTAGAAAAAATAAATGAGCACACAGAACAAATTACCAGCATATTCTTCACAGTGGTTAGATTTTAGTTACCCTGAGTTAATGGGCATTAGTATTATTCTGTTTCCTCCAAAAATCATTTCTTTTGAATATGGAGAGTAGAAATGAATTCAAGTGGTCTCAAAAGCTTTTAAGTTTCCTTGACCCATCTTTTTCATACCTGTCCAACTTATCTCTTTCTTTCAGTATATATGGAGGATGGACTGGATTAGCTAGATTTAGCCTATTACCCCAAAGAGAACTGCATTCCCTTTCTAAACTTGCTGGATGATTCCCTCCATTTCTTAACTGAGGTAACTAATTAAACATTTTGTTGCAGAAGTGTTCCTCTTCCTTCTGGGATCTTGGCTGCATTTGGAATAAAAGTAAGTGAAGATGATAATGTCAACCATTACTATTAGCCACGTAACAGTCTTAAATCAACAATTTTTTTCAGGTGCCTACTAAGATGAAAGGTGTGCTAGACCTTGTCACTGGAGATTTGAAGTACAATGGAAATTTTGGAGTACAGGAGTTACCCTCCAGAATAGATAACTGGCATGACATACCCCCTGAAAAGATGCACTGCAGTGAAGGTCTAGCTCACTCTTCTGTATGTCTGAAGTTTAATGAAGGTCTTAGACAAGTCCTAAGTGCATCAAATGACACATAGTATACTGTTAGGCTTTTTCTTTCCTTCCTTTCTTTATTTAATTCTTTTAAAATCAGACCTCCTGAGATGTTTATGAAATTCTGGACCTCTGGCAAACTATCAGTGTCCTCTTTCTGTGTCATGTGCTATATTGAATACTATGTCCCTCTTAGGAAAATGCACTACAACTGAAAGCAACAGCAAGTTGGGATATCCTAATTAAGCATCTTAAATGTGCTTTCTAAGAATGTTCTGACCCAAAACATGATTTGAACTCAGACATGTATGTATTGTTTGCATTTTGTGAATTCCTTCATTGTAAATTTTAAACAGCATTTATTTTGTTATGAAATTGCACAATTGTTATTTTTTTTAATAAAAACATGTCTTTTTTCCCACTAGAAAGGAGATAATGTAGATATTTGGATTCCATTATTTTCCCTTATTATAGGACACAAACGTCTAGTAAAATGCACACTACATTTTAGTAGGAGAACATGGCACCATTTATGACTTAACTACACTTAGGTGACATCATGGCTCCACATGACAACATGAGTTGAGATGAAATACACTCATTAAAGTTCAAATTCCATCATGTCATGGTTACGAGTGATCTCTAGCTTTGGAATGTTAAGCCTATAGATCATACCAGGGTCTATGTGATGTCTGTTATTAATAATAAGAATAAATTCTACCCCATTCGTTTGGTCATTTATTCACATAACCATTCAACAACTCAGCACAATCTTTAGTAACAGAAAAAGAGAAACCTAGTACACTCTAATGATTTGAATAATTGCTTGGAAACTTTATAATGTGTTAGCATTCATTTGCTGAAAAATGGATGGATGATGTTTAAGTGATTTCATCTTAGGAAGAGTGTGTGTCTGTTTGTAGGTCTTTATGTCTGGTTAGTTCCTTTTTAGAGCACTGGGCTGAAAAAGCTCAGATTAGTAGCTTTCCTCATGTGACTGGGTTAACTTCTCTGTTTCGCTGGCTAAGGGTTTCCTTCTCTGACCCCAGCATAATGCTGCACATGTTTACTACTGGTCAATACGGATTTGCTTCAAGCAGATCTATCACCATATTTCAGAAGATAACTCACCACATATACTCCATAGTGGTGGCTCTACAACCTCATCTCAAGGGCTATTATCTCTGGGCTTGTGCAAATGGACATGTCCAGATGTAAAGGCACACACACCAGAGACAGGTACTAATCATGTCAATGATGGAGACTCATTTGGGGAAAGACCATAATGAAGCAACGAGCCGTTTGTATCGAAGATTTGTTTAAAGACAGCTGTAGATTTATTATTTTAAAAACTCTGGAAGAGGGTACTGGATTAGATAAACTTTAAAGTCCTTCCAGCTCTAAGCCCTTCCAGCTCCCTACAATCTCCAAGTGCATTGATTAACATACATAATGTAAAACAATGTAGTTTTGTAAAGCAAAATTGGCAGGAAGAGAATATTCTCTCAAGAAAAACTACTTTCTGTGAGTCTTCCCTTTAAACTACAAAAAAAAAAAAAAAAAAAAAGGTGATCAAGTAGAGCTCAAAAATAATTTCTGGGCTTAAACTTAAAATTCTTTTATCTGGAACAGATTATTTCATTCCACAATTAGAAATGAGATCCAAAATGCAAATATTACTCAGAGAGCTAGCACTCAGATTCACACTATGGTGTTATCAACTGCTATGAGAGCCATTTTACAGAGCAAGTTTGAGAGGGGGAAGCATACCTTATTCAAATATATGAAGATGATTTTACAAATCATATCCTATTTTATTCCAGTCCCAATTCTGCCAACCCTTCTGGGTATGTTACAGTTTTAAAGACAGTGCTTCAAATTTTGAAGAGGAAAAAAAAAGTGGAAACAGCTTAAATGAGAATGTAACTCTGAGGCTTTCACCAAATACATTTTCATAGTTTTCCAGTTTGTTATATTTTCTTGAGAAGGGGTGAAAATTCTTGGAATCACATGTACAATAAAGTACCAAATATATACTATTTCTTTAAAGCTTTTTTATCTCTATTTTCCTAAGCTATCTTAACTTAGATCAAGCCTCTCTTACATCTGAATTTGGTGAGATGTGCTATTTATTGTCCCATTGACCTGAGGAAATCTGTCCAATATTTGAAGGAGTTCCATTAGGAATTCTGTTCAGTCATGTCAGAATGCTATTTTGGTAATAATAAAACAATATTAAGTAGGAGAAAAGTAAATTTGTAAACAAACTGAATTTTGAAGCTGCAGAATCGCTGTTCTTCTTTGTTCCTATACATAGAATGAGAAAATCAGGGCTCTAAATGTAGGGAAGCAATGCAGGTGGAAGACATAAACTCTGTATTCTTTATGTAAAGCTTTAAAAAGGTTACAAAGGAACACCATTAAATTTTGTCTCTTTTTAGCTTGGCTACTCTATCCTGTTTAAACTGCGCAGATGCCTTACCTGAGACAGCTGGCTGGACACTTGATCTTCCTGAAGAATTTTGAATAGAAATCCCCATTAGAGAATAAATTGAAAAGTTTTGCAAAGGAGATTTCCTATAGGTCCCACCTGAATAGGACTGTTTATCTGCTCTGCGATGCCAAAGAGACAGGTGGGACACTTGAAAGGTATTGAGTGAAACCTGCTTACCCACCTCTGCACCTGTTTTATGGGGCAAATCGAGTCTTTCATTTGTGAAGCAGAGGCTGGAAGAAGCAAGCAGTCTCCATTGCTGTGCCCTCCACTCTTGCCCCCATCTGGTGCCAGTGTTTCTGGTTCTCCATTCCAGCCCATGACTTTGAGACTAGATGCCTGCCAGATCCCTTCTCTGGCAAGAGCAGCTGTTACTTTTGGCCCATTTAAAGGCCTTTTAGGTTTTAGGAACTCCTCAGTGAGATCATTTTGTTTATCTTTTGAATGTTAGGTGACCAGACCTTTGAAAAATTGATATTCTTTCCTCCCTATAACTATAAACTGGAAACTTCACTCATGTGGGTATGGTGAATTGGAAGACCAGACGTTCATTCTTCTTAACTTCCCATGTAATCAAAAGAACCTAATGAATTCAAGTTGCCTGTAACATTTTGTGTGTTTCTGAGTTGAAACCGAATTCCCAAACAACTATGTGAACAATAATGAAATTCAGGCAGAGAGGCTCTATTTTCCTGCTGCTAGAAAGGAGACTCTTAGGGAGAACTCCTGGGTTCTACACCCTGTGATTTAAGATGACATAACATTTAGCTCTGATGGACTACATTCTAGCCCACAAATTATTTCGAAGACCCTAAAGAGAAGTAATGACTGAATTGAGTTTGGGAACGCAACTTACAGAAATATATAAACTTGCATTCTTTCATGTTAAAAACTACATGGCATACTCTATAGATTACAGCTTCATTGTGGAGATGATACAGTAAAAGAGTCCCTCATACTTTCATATGAGAATTTAGGTACAAAAAACAGAACATCATTATTCCAATTGGAATTTTGCCAGAAACTGGGGATTAAAAACCCTTGGTGTTATAAAAAGTTCCATGGGATGTTTAATGACTAGAAATAGCCAGAAGCTTAGACTTATGGCATCCAAAAATAGTACCCCTAGCAGGATTAGTTCACCTAGGTCATGCTGGGGCACAGTATGGGCAATAGTCAAAAAAACCATTTATTGAATCATGAACATAATTTCTAGCAGCTCTGGGTTGGAAATTTGTATTCGAGCACTACTTGCCCACTTTTAGCAGCTTCTTTGGATGTAGCATCCCACTGGCACTCAATAATTGCACAACAATAAGGAAAATGTCAGGTAGGCTTGAACGAATATGACAATATAGAAGAACAAGGACCAAAGCTGTCTAAGAGTAGGTGACTGAGGAAGCCCTAAGGTAATGTGATTTCAAAGGCAATAAAGGACAAAAAGATAACCTTGTTTTGGTTTGCTGGTATCTACAATTTCAAAAATAAAATTTGTTCTTTTTAATTAATAGACCCCTGGTTTATTTGCTTGTTTGTTAATTATACTTGGGATTGTACCCCAGGGGCTTTACCACTGAGCTATATCCCCAGTCTTTATTTTTTATTTTATTTTTTAAAATTTTGAGCTGGGGTCTTGCTAAGTTGCTTAGGGTCTCATTAAGTTGCTGAAACTAGCCTTGACTTTGTGATCATCTTGTCTCAGCCTCCCTAGTTGCTAGGATTACAGGTATGTACCACCATGCCCACCCTGGCCCCTATTTTAAAGCAAATATACTTGAAAGTTAATACATATATCTTGATGTCATATAAATAAAAATGTAACATGAGTTTCTTACATACCACCATGTTTGGATGTGAGGTGTCCCCCAAAAGCTCATGTGTGAGATAATGCAAGAAGGTTTAGAGAAGAAATTATTGGATTATATGAGTCTTAACCCTAATGGGATTAATTGAGTGGTAATTAAAGGCAGGTAGGGTTTGGCTGGAGGAGGTGGGTCCCTAGGGATGTGCTTTTGGGGTTTATATTTGGTATATGGCAAGTGGAGTCTCTGTCTTCTGATCATCAAGTAAGGTGCTTCCCTCCATCACACTCTTCTGCCATGACGTTCTGCCTCACCTCTCAGGAAGGAAAGTTTTCAGAAAGGAAAAGGCAAGGCAAACAAAGATGTTTCTCCAACCTCACTATTATGGGCCTAAATGTGTCACCTTAAAATTCATATGCAAAAGGCGTAACTTCTCAGAATATGATTGTATTTGGAAACAACATCTTTAAAGAGGAATTAGATAAATATGAGGTCAATAGCTCCAATCCATTCTGATTTGCCTCCTTAGAAGAATAGATTAGAATATAGTCAACACAGATTGAGGGGTGATCTCCATGAGGACCTGGGGAAAACAGAACCATCTGTTTCTCACAGGAGAAACCAACCCCGCTGACACCTTGACTTTGGACTTTTTGCCTCCAGAATTGTGAGCAAATAAATTTTGGTTGTTAAGGTGCCCCAGTTTGTGATATTTTGTTCTGGAAACCCCAGAAAATTAAAACTTTTTCAGATGACATATTTCAGGGGTAGATTCCTTAAATGTCTTTGAGGATGAGTTTTTTGTTTGTTTTTGTTTTCAATCTTCAATGTTTCTAATCTTTTTTGGATTTTTCTAGCCCCAGAGAAAAATCTGGCAGTTCAGGTCCATCACCTCAGGTTGATTTGTAAAGCGTGATTTAAATTCTAAGTGTTCTGTAGCCACATCTAATATGGAGAGAGGTGATGATAGAAAAATTGATCAATAGGTCAAAGTTATTATTATGTAAGAGTGAGAAGTTCTTGTGTACTATTGCTCAGTATGGTGAATATATATAACAATTATATTCTATGTATTTAAAAAAAAACTATAAAAGCCGAATATGGTGGTACATGCCTGTAATCCTAGCTACTTGGGAGGATAAGGCAGGAGGAATGCAAATTCAAGGCCATCCTGGGCAACTTAGTGAGAATCTGTCCCAAAATAAAATAAAAATGGCCGGGATGTGGCTCAGTGACAGTGCTTGCCTGTTATGTGCTAGACCCTGGGTTCTATCCCCAGTGCCACAAATGAAACCAAACAGCAAAAAACAAAAAAAGGGAGAAAAAATGACTTTGAATGTTTTTACCATAAATAATGTAAATTTTTGAAGGGGCAGATATGTGTACCCTTATTTAAACATTATACAATGTATACATATACTAAAATATCAGGTAACCTCATCAGTATGTTAAATTTTTATTTTATCATATACCAGTCAAAATAAATTTGATAAAGGTGGGGGGAGATATTATGAAGAAAAATTAAGATAGGAAACACTGATTGCCATACTTACCAGCCTTATGAACAAGGTGGAGTCCAAGGAGTGATTGCTAGAAGCCGGAGTTGGTGGTCCAACCCTTCATATTAAATTTGAGGTGCATGTATCTTCTCTACTTAGAAATCATGGATAATTTGTCATGATTGGCTCTCTGAGGTGCTTCTGATGTATTAAGTGAATTTTTGTGAAATAATTTCAAAGTGGCTTTTGGGACTATGAAAACTTTGGTGTCAAGCAAGCAATGAAGGGCTTGCTGCATTAATATTTTAAAATAAATGTGAAGTACCCACAGTAACAGCAAGTCAGGGTATTCATGTTTAAAACCAGTATTAATTGTTAATAACAAAACTGCAGCCTTTGAACAGAATTGTTGATGTGCTACTTGTGGAACCTGGGAGTCTTGAGGGCAAGGATAATTTATACTTGCCAAATCACTGAAAGAAAATTCCAACTATGTGGAAATGTAAATATTCAGTATTAGAAAGGATAATTAAGGACAGGCTAAATATTTACCCAGTTCTTTTCTTTTTAAATTACAAATAAGACTTCTCTGGTTGGTTCAAATTTTCTAATAGGAGATGGGCTAGAAAAAAAGCAAGTGTTTATGTGGAGGTAATGTTTTTCTTTCTTTTTCCTAACCAAAATATTTCTTACAATTCACACATTCATGAAATATAGTCCCCTTTCTGCAATATTTTATTTTGCTAAGATATTGCTAAAAATATTTAATTTATGTTACATCAAAAAATCAAAAATATGATATTGAATATTAATATGTGTAATTTTAGCAGCAAATTAAGGGACAGATAAATAGAATGTAAACACATTACTTAGAGAAAATCTGCAAAACCAGAAGCGTGTATATATTCAAATGTCCAAGGACTTTTGATTGTCACCATTTTTAAAAGAAAACTTGCACTAGTTTCACAAATGACTATTGTGAGAGAATTGTGATTCTTTCACAATACAATTGTGAATTTTGTATGAACTTTAAAAAAAAGGGGTTATTTTCTTTTCTCTTTTTCGTTTCTTTGATCATTTTTTCATGAGGAAATTTTTCAAAGGAAATAATACTCTTGAGAAGGCACTTTCTGGTTTTTTTATTAAATTTTTTTTATTGGTTCTTTTTATTTATATATAACATTAGAGTTCATTTTTTACATAATAGAAGACACTTTGTAAATAATATCATTTTACTAGTCATGGTTCAGGCAGGAAAGCAGAAATCTTTCTAGGTTTCTTGACAGAGATAATTTAATACAGGGTCTTAGTTACATAGGTGATAGTAGAGATGATAAGGTGAGGGACAGGCAACCCTGAAATTAGAAACAGCAGGAAGCTGTCATAGTCTCTACAAGGGCACAAGAAGAGGTATTGTTCTCACCACTCAGAAATGAGAGCCACCTTAGGGGCACTAGAACCTTGGTGGGGACTTTCCACTACAGCTGTGACCATTGAGGGTAGGGCTCTCTAGTGGGAGTCAGGATTGCAGAAAAGATAAAGACATTGTCAGGGGCACACATCAAAGCAGATGATGAGCAGAAAACAAAGCCACACTCATCCATCTTTTCTCCTCCCAGGATTCTGCTGGTAACTCCCCTTGACAAAACCCGGTTGGCAGAGGTGCCTGGGAAATGTAGTTCCCAGAAATGTGGAGCAGATGAAGGATGGGTAAGTGATTTGCACACACAAGATGGACTGCTTTTGCTAGTCTATGTATCTCTATTTTTAGCTCAAATTTTTTTTCCCCGTCAAGTCCATGGTACAATGAAAATAACTTTGGGACCATATAAAAATTGTGGATTTCGCTTTGTTTTATTTTGATCTGAGATATTTGAAGCACCGTTAAAGTCCATCAGGACTTTAAAGGTGGTAGCCCAAATGGGGACAACAGAAGTCAAAGAAACCAAATTGCTACCTTTTGCTCACATTTGAGTTTCAAACCCAGACTCTGAATATTCTTTAGAACATCAGATTTCAACTTGTTACATGACATTTCAACTTTAGCAATTTTGTACTAATGAACTCCTTTATTTCTGCCTGTCTCATTAGGACACTCCATGCTTTCCAGAAACGCAAGTGAAGTTTAATAGAGATAAAGCCATTCCACTGGTGCTGCTATGATCAAGAAGCTACAATCAATCTTGTTTTCTTCAAGCATGTCATAAAAAGACCCTTTCCTTCTGATTAGCATTCTTGAACACAGTACAAGCTGATGACTTGCTTGAAGTCATTCACTGTAGGGAATCAGCACCTACTGCACGTGAAAAAACGACATAAGGCATATGAACTGCTCATTACAATCTAATTAGTTTGGGCTTTTCATTTCATTTTATGTCCTGAATTGAGCCTGATTCAATATGATTCTGAGCTGGAGTTCATCACGGCTTCTCCCTGGCATGCAAGTTCATGGCATTTGCTTGCTAGAGTCCAGGGTTGTGGAAATTGTTTCTTTTTTCTCCCCCACCACTCCTTGTTTTTGAGGAACTGGTTAGATAGAAGGTCATTGATACAAAACAACTGAAGCCTTTGCTATTATGTTTTCTTGTATATGAGATTTCAATTTGACTTAGCACACAACACAGTTGTTTAAGTATTTCAGGAAGGTTTGGCCATTATAACAAACCAATTTACCTGATTTGGAGGCTTGTTTTCCTATAATGCCAATAGAAAGGAACTGTTCTAGACTTTGGGATACATTCCAAAGGCAAAGGAGCAAAATCTTGTTGACTTTTTGCTAGCAAACTTAGTTGCATTGGAGGCTTCTTGAAAGCAAGATGTCTTCCATTTTTGAACTGTTCCCCAAAACACTGTCTGAGTCTTAAACTAGCAGGTAGACTACCTACATGTTAATGTATTTGAGCTCAATGTTTTAGAGTTTGTTGAAAAGGGTAATTGGGGACTTGTTTTTTTGTTTTGTTTTGGAAGACATACAAACCCAATTGTCTGTGTCTTTATTTTTGGCACAGTGAAGGTCCAGACATCTGTTTACTTCTTCACAGAAAGGTTATGAGTATTGACCAGACACACTCTTTTTTTGTTGTTGTTGTTATTTTAATTTGAGAAATCATTGAGTTTGGGTAATGTTAATGTTAAATACTCATAAGCATTTTTGATTGCTGCTCATATGGGTTTTAAAATTTTGCTGTATCATCTGAAAAGCAAAGATTGTTTTTTTTTATTTTTTATTGGTTGTTCAAAACATTACATAGCTCATGACATATCATCTTTCATACATTTGATTCAAGTGGGTTATGAACTCCCATTTTTACCCCAAATACAAGTTGCAGAATCACATCGGTTACACATCCACATTTTTACATAATGCCATATTAGTGACTGTTGTATTCTGCTACCTTTCCTATCCCCTACTATCCCCCCTCCCCTTCCCTCCCATCTTCCCTCTCTACCCCATCTGCTGTTATTAAGTTCTCTCCCTTGTTTTTTTCTCCTTTCCCCTCACCATCTCTTATATGTAATTTTGTGTAACAATGAGGGTCTCCTTCCATTTCCATACAGTTTCCCTTCTCTCTCCCTTTCCCTCCCACCACTCGTCTCTGTTTAATGTTAGTCTTTTCCTCATGCTCTTCCTCCCTGCTCTGTTCTTAGTTGCTCTCCTTATATCAAAGAAGACATTTGGCATTTGTTTTTTAAGGATTGGCTAGCTTCACTTAGCATAATCTGCTCTAATGCCATCCATTTCCCTGCAAATTCCATGATTTTGTCGTTTTTTAGTGCTGCGTAATACTCCATTGTGTATAAATGCCACATTTTTTTTTATCCATTCATCTATTGAAGGGCATCTAGGTTGATTCCAGAGTCTAGCTATTGTGAATTGTGCTGCTATGATCATTGATGTGGTAGTATCCCTATAGTATGCTCTTTTAAGGTCCTCAGGGAATAGTCCGAGGAGGGCGATAGCTGGGTCAAATGGTGGTTCCATTCCCAGCTTTCCCAGGAATCTCCATACTGCTTTCCATATTGGCTGCACCAATTTGCAGTCCCACCAGCAATGTACAAGTGTACCCTTTTCCCCACATCCTCGCCAGCACTTATTATTGTTTGACTTGATAATGGCTGCCAATCTTACTGGAGTGAGATGGTATCTTAGGGTGGTTTTGATTTGCATTTCTCTGACTGCTAGAGATGGTGAGCATTTTTTCATGTACTTGTTGATTGATTGTATGTCCTCCTCTGAGAAGTGTCTGTTCAGGTCCTTGGTCCATTTGTTGATTGGGTTATTTGTTATCTTATTGTTTAATTTTTTGAGTTCTTTGTATATTCTGGATATTAGGGCTCTATCTGATGTGTGAGGAGTAAAAATTTGTTCCCAGGATGTAGGTTCCCTATTTACCTCTCTTATTGTTTCTCTTGCTGAGAAAAAACTTTTTAGTTTAAGTAAGTCCCATTTGTTTATTCTTGTATTTAACTCTTGGGCTATGGGTGTCCTATTAAGGAATTTGGAGCCTGACCCCACAATATGTAGATCGGAGCCAACTTTTTCTTCTATCAGGCGCCGAGTCTCTGATTTGATATCAAGCTCTTTGATCCATTTTGAGTTAACTTTTGTGCATGGCGAGAGAAAGGGGTTCAACTTCATTTTGTTGCATATGGATTTCCAGTTTTCCCAGCACCATTTGTTGAAGATGCTATCCTTCCTCCATTGCATGCTTTTAGCCCCTTTATCAAATATAAGAAAGTTGTAATTTTGTGGATTGGTCTCTGTGTCCTCTATTCTGTACCATTGGTCCACCTGCCTGTTTTGGTACCAGTACCACGCTGTTTTTGTTACTATTGCTTTGTAGTACAGTTTGAAATCTGGTATCGCTATACCGCCTGATTCACACTTCCTGCTTAGAATTGCTTTTGCTATTCCGGGTCTTTTGTTTTTCCATATGAATTTCATGATAGCTTTATCTATGTCTACAAGAAATGCCATTGGGATTTTCATTGGCATTGCGTTGAACCTGTAGAGAACTTTTGGTAATATCGCCATTTTGATGATGTTGGTTCTGCCTATCCATGAACAGGGTACATTTTTCCATCTTCTAAGATCTTCTTCTGTCTCTCTCTTTAGGGTTCTGTAGTTTTCATTGTATAAATCTTTCACCTCTTTTGTTAGGTTAATTCCCAAGTATTTTATTTTTTTTGAGGATATTGTGAATGGGGTGGTTTTCCTCATTTCCATTTCAGAAGTTTTGTTGCTGATATACAGGAATGCCTTTGATTTATGCGTGTTGATTTTATATCCTGCCACTTTGCTGAATTCATTTATTAGTTCTAATAGTTTCTTTGTAGACCCTTTTGGGTCTTCTAGGTATAGGATCATGTCGAACGCAAATAGTGATATTTTAAGTTCTTCTTTTCCTATTTTTATGCCTTTAATTTCTTTTGTCTGTCTAATTGCTCTGGCTAGTATTTCAAGGACTAAATTGAATAGAAGTGGTGAGAGAGGGCATCCCTGTCTTGTTCCAGATTTTAGAGGGAATGCCTTCAGTTTTTCTCCATTTAGAATGATGCTAGCCTGAGGCTTAGCATATATAGCTTTTACAATGTTGAGGTAAGTTCCTGTTATCCCTAGTTTTTATAGTGTTTTGAACATAAAGGGATGCTGTACTTTGTTGAATGCTTTTTCTGCATCTATCGAGACGATCATATGGTTCTTATCTTTAAGTCTATTGATGTGGCGAATAACATTTATTGATTTCCGTATATTGAACCAGCCTTGCATCCCAGGGATGAATCCTACTTGATCATGGTGCACAATTTTTTTGATATGCTTTTGTGTTCGATTCACCAGGATTTTATTGAGAATTTTTGCATCTATGTTCATTAGAGATATTGGTCTGTAGTTTTCTTTCTTTGAAGTGTCTTTATCTGGTTTTGGGATCAGGGTGATGTTGGCCTCATAGAATGAATTTGGAAGAGCTCCTTCTTTTTCTATTTCTTAAAATAGCTTGAAAAGTATTGGTATTAATTCTTCTTTGAAGGTTTTGTAAAACTCCGCTGTATACCCATCCGGTCCAGGGCTTTTCTTGGTTGGTAGTCTTTTGATGGCTTCTTCTATTTCTTCCTTTGTTATTGGTCTGTTTAAATTGTGTGTGTCCTCCTGACTCAATCTGGGCAGATCATATGACTTAAGAAATATATCGATATCTTCACTGTCTTCTATTTTTTAGAATATAGCATTTCAAAGTACTTTCTAATTATCTTCTGTATTTCTGTAGTGTCTGTTGTGATATTGCCTTTTTCATCCCGTATGTTAGTAATTTGAGTTTTCTCTCTTCTTCTCTTCATTAGCATGGCTAAGGGTCTGCCGATCTTATTTATTTTTTCAAAGAACCAACTTTTAGTTTTATCAATTTTTTCAATAGTTTTTTTTGTTTCAATTTCGTTGATTTCCGCTCTGATTTTAATTATTTCTTGTCTTCTCTTATATTTGCTGTTGTTTTGCTCTTCCTTTTCTAGGATTTTGAGATGTAGTGTGAGTTCATATATTTGTTGGTTTTTTCTTTTTTTGAGGAATGAACTCCAGGAAATGAATTTCCCTCTTAAAACTGCTTTCATTGTGTCCCATAGATTCCGGTATGTTGTGTCTGTATTGTCGTTTATCTCTAAGAATTTTTTGATTTCCTCCTTTATGTCTTCTGTAACCCATGATCATTCAGTAACATATTGTTTATTTTCCATGTGATGCAGGATTTTTCCTTCCTTCTTTTATCATTGATTTCCAGTTTCATTCCATTATGATCAGATATGGTGCATGGTATTATCTCCACACCTTTATATTTACTAAGAGTTGCCCTATGGCATAATATATGATCTATCTTTGAGTAAGATCCATGTGCTGCTGAGAAGAACGTGTATCCACTTGGTGATGGTTGATATGTTCTATATATATTGGTTAAGTCTAGGTTATTGATTGTGTTATTGAGTTATATAATTTCTTTATTCAGCTTTTGTCTGGAGGATCTATCTAATGGTGAGAGCGGTGTGTTGAAGTCATCCATAATTATTGTGTTGTGGTCTATTTGACTCTTGAACTTGAGGAGAGTTTGTTTTATGAATGTTGCCGCACCATTGTTTGGTGCATACAAATTGATAATTGTTATGTCTTGTTGGTGGATGGTTCCTTTTAACAGTATATAGTGTCCTTCTTTATCCCTTTTGATTAACTTAGGTTTGAAGTTGATTTTATTCGATATGAGTATGGCCACTCCTGCTTGCTTCCAAGGGCCATGTGAGTGGTATGATTTTTCCCAACCTTTCACCTTCAGCCTGTGTATGTCTTTTCCTATCATATGAGTCTCCTGAAGGCAGCATATTGTTGGATTAGTTTTTTTGATCCAGGTTACTAGCTTATGTCTCTTGATTGGTGAGTTTAGGCCATTAACATTTAAGGTTACAATTGAAATATGATTTGTACTTCAAGTCATGTTTATTTATTTATTTATTTTAGTTTGGCTAGTTTTTACTTTTTGGTTATTTTCCTCCCCCTTTACTGAGATACCTCCCGCTGTTAGTTTTGGGCACTATTTTTCAATTCCTCTTCGTGTAGTATTTTGCTCAAAATGCCTTGCAGTGCTGGTTTTCTGGCTGTGAATTCTTTCTTTTAGCTTCTGTTTATCATGAAAGATTTTAATTTCATTGTCAAATCTGAAGCTTAATTTTGCTGGATACAGTATTCTTCGCTGGAATCCATTATTTTTCAGCGTTTGAAATACATTGTTCCAGGATCTTCTCGCTTTCAAATTCTGTGATGAAAAATCACTTGTTAACCTAATTGGTTTACCCCTGAATGTAATCTGCCTCCTTTCTCTCTAGCTTTTAATATTCTCTACTTGTTCTGTATGTTGGCCATCTTCATAATTATATGTCTTGGAGTTTGTCTATTATGGTTTTGAATGTTTTGGGTCCTGTAGGCTTCCAGGATTTGGCAATTCATTCCATCTTTCATCTCTGGGAAGTTTTCTAGAATTATTTCATTTAATATGTTGTCCATTCCTTTGGTTTGAATCTCAATGCCTTCTTCTATCCCGATGACTCTCAAATTTGTTTTTTTATGACATCCCATATCTCTTGAATAGATTGCTCGTGGGATTTAAGCATCTTTTCTGTGTTGACTATATTCTTTTCAAGTTGATAAACTTTGTCTTCATTATCTGATGTTCTGACTTCTACTTGATCTAGTCTATTTGTAATATTCTCATTTGAGTTTTTAATTTGGTTTATAGTTTCCTGCATTTCTAGGATTACTGTTTGATTTTTTTTTTTAAGATCTCTATCTCCTGGTAAAGCTCGTTCTTTGCCATTTGAATTTGTTTGTTTAATTCATTTTCAAAATATACTTTTATTGCTTGGACTTGCTGTCTCATGTCTTCTCTAATATTCCTTTCCATCTGAGTTAGGTATGCCTTGAGTTCTTTCCCTATCCATGCTTCTGATGCTTCTAGGTCCTCCTGTAGATTTAAGTTGTCCTGCATTGTTTGTACTCCTTTTTTCCCTTGTTTTTTCATGGTGTTTACGTTACTTTCCAGCTCTGTTTGACTGCTGTGTTTTTGCTTTCTCCTCTAAATTTGTTTTGGCTTTGTATATCTCTGTTGTCTCTCCTTTGTGGTGGGAGATTATGCCTAGAGATGTTGGGCTTTATTGTACTTTAAAGCTGATTCATTCAATTTATAAAGGACTTCCGGATTCTGTATGCATATAGTGATTTGTTGTTTGTTCTTAGGACTTTATGTTTAGGTTAGGTGCTATGAAGGTATAAGGGTTAGTATGTCTTGCCTACTTTAGAAGGTTGCTCTACTGAAGGGGGATACTAACCGTCGATTGGATCAGGGTGTTGGTAATAGCTAGGTATTTAGGAGCCCTATAGACAGCCTCGAAACATTCACCTATTAGCATTTAGACAATTACACGTAATGGAGGACATAATGCTTGGGATGAAAGTTGGGGGGAAGGGGAAGGAAGGTGATCTTAAACAGAAAGAAGGAGAGGGAGATAGATAGAATAGAGGAGAATGGAAAGAACAATAAAACTTGAAAGGGGAAAGAAAGAAGGAAAAGGGAAGAGAAAAAATAAAATAAAATGAAATAAGAAATTAAATTAGGTCTTAGAGATCCATTTTCTTTTCTTCCCGTAGGCAGAGCTGTGCCCTCTGAGCTGCATTTTGCCCTCTATGTGTTGACAGCAATCCTGTAAGGCGGCTCCTGGGAGTCTCTCAATCCTGTTAGTCCAGAGCCGTTTCACTTCTCTGGCCCCTCCTCCTCTTCCTCCTGCCAGCCAGCCAGGTCCTGCTCATCGGAGGCAGTTCCCCAAGGATCTGGTTACACTTTCAGCCCCACTGCGTGCCCTATTTCCCGAACGACTGAGCACTCTCTCTATCATTCATCTAAGCCCCAGTGCTGTGGAGCTGTGGTCTGGGAGTCAATAGTTTAATTTTTCCGGACCCCTTTGGTGGGCACGCCCTCGGAAGTTGGCAGCTAAGGCCTTGAGTGTCACCACTGGTGGTAATGTGAGTTGGGGGTCTAGAATCCTCTCTGCTTCCCTCAGTGCCTACAATCACGACCACTCCACTGGTGGTAGGAGGAGTTGGGGGTCAGGAGTGCCCTCTGTTTCCCTCTGCCCCTACCTTCACGCCCTCTCCATTGGCGGTTGGGGAGTTGGCGGTGGGGAGTCTTCTCTGCTTCCCTCCACCCCTACAGTCATGCCCACGTCACTGGCGGTAGGGGGAGTTGGGGGTTGGGAGTCCCTTGGCTCTTACGGTCATACCCACGGAGAGATTTTTGAAGTTTCCCAGTTGTTTGTATCTGGTGGGGGTGGGAGTTACACACCTGCTAAAGTAGATTCCTCTGGGAAGGAATCTCGTTGGCCAAACTCTGATGACTTCCCCTCTCTGCTATGGCGGGCCCCTGGCTCCTTGCCGGAGTGTCCGAAGGGAGGGGTGAGACTGGCTTGTCTCTGGTCTGACTCAATCTCTGGTTTTAGTTCCCAGTTCGCTATTTCATAAAGGCTTGGTTAGAGTCCCTTCACGTCGCCTCCTGTGCCGGGCGGGTGGGACCGTTTGCAGCGCCGGGCCACCAGGGGCGGTTCACAGAGCCGGGCCGGCGGGGGCCGTTTGCAGAGCCGGGCAGCAGAGGCCGTTCGAACATTCGCCGCAATGGGCGGGCGGCGGCCTTTCGGCGGTGGCCGGCGGGACTCGACCTCTGCGCTGTGTGGCCGAGATTCACTTGTCTGGGACAAACTGACACCTCCAATAAACTTACTAATTCCTGGCAGGTCTCCTTTCAGCGGAATTTTGCTAGAAGTTTCTCAGCAGGTAGAATCTAGGCGTATTAATGGGTCTCTCTGATCCCGTTACTGTGGAGGTACTGAAAGTGCTGCCTCCTCACCGGCCGCCATGTTGGGTCCTCCAAAGATTGTTTTATATTCACCTTATAAAATTAATACGTTTTCACCAAAACATGGCCCCTTGGTTCCATATCTTATGTATGAGGCTGTCTCATAGTGAGGCCTTCTGGGAATTTACTAATAAAATAAATTTTGATAAAGCATATGTCTTTGCATTACTATGTTTTCCCTGCAAATAATAAAGGAAAAAAAATACACTCATAGCCAATGAACATATTTAGATGATATATGTATATATTCAACATATTTTTTTCTCTTTCCTTTCTCTGGAGAAATCTAATTTATTCAGATTCCTACCCTAAATAACTGTCATGAAACTTTCTGTGGCTCAGTTAATTAATTACTACATCATGTTTATTCTGTTCCCCAAATATTTTTTTTTAGATAGAGGGTTTTTAAAATTTAATTCAATTTTCATTTTCTAATAGATGATCATTATGGGTTACCAATAACTGGAATTTATTGTGAATTGGACATTTTTGAGCCTACTGAATAAAACTTTTCTCCTTCCAAAATCCAGAGATATTATAACATTTTATTATTATTATTCACTGACCCACTTGCTAGGAAAAAAGTGAATATCTGCTTTATTTATTTATTTAGGTTTTACATCCTAACTGGTGGTTCTTTATTTCTGCAATAATTTGTTGAAAGCTTGTGGTTGGGTGGTATATAACCTTTAATTCAGCTATTGTTAGCACTTTTGTATGCCAGAGAGAGGTTCTGAAATTTTCAGTAGGCCATGGACTCTTAATAGGGAATCTTAATTGTTCCCTTAGTACTTGAGAGCCATCATGACATCTGAGTTATATACATTTCTTATGTATAACCTTCAGCTCAACATTGAAGGAGAAGGCATTTGTTCCATACTTCACACTAAAAGAGGAAGTGAGAGTGTTTTTTTTTTTTTTTTTTTTTTTTTTTTTACTTACATTGTTAAGGATTCTTAAGGGATTGGTCTTGGTTAATTAGCAATTAGTAAAATGAGTATCAAGCTCCTGATAAAATATTGTTAGGGAAATTGGGAAACAGAAGGTTACCCAAGCCACTAACCCAATCTTTGGGGAAGATGAGGAGGTAGGAAGAGAGGGAATCAAGGAGCCAGAGGTACCCACAGCAGTGTCTGCTGCTGTAGCCATGTCCTCTAGCACATTATCTAAGATATTCTCTTTTCTGCCCTGAAGCACAGTTCTGAGGCTCAGGAGAGGAGAATAAACTCAGAAATTATGACTTGATTAAAGACTACTGAGATGTTTATATTGGAAATAGAAAATGATATTATGAAAATTGATGTCCTCTTTGTTTATTGAGACTGTGTGATTAACTCACCATCATTTGCATTTCAGCGGATGGCAGGTTTGGGCTATCTACACCCTAGGGATAGGCCACAAGCTGGTCAGGCATCTGTATGTGAGGGGTGATGTCCATGAAGTGAGAGAGAGCCTAGCCATCTGCCTAACCTGGTGTCAGAGTCAGTGACCCTGGCACCCCAAGTGTGATGAGCAGGACCAAGACCATGAGTTAATCAGTGTGTCTTCATCCATGTGCTAAGGGATAAGCATGTAATCTTTGTCAAACTTAGATCCATAGAATTGAAAACAAGAAAATGAGATAAAATCCTTAAAGAGAATAGGCTCATTCCAGAGAATGATCTGTGCTTTGAGAACTCAGAGATTTTTATCTCTGACTATATAATGCTTTTGTTTATTGAATTGTTGAAGTAGAAGATCTCTTCTTCAAATGCATTGCTCACACTTTCTTCCATTGG
>NC_092508.1:85900818-86003318 GCF_047511675.1 Marmota flaviventris
AAAAAGAGAAAAAAGAAGAAGGTAGTGTAGGGGGGTGAAGAAAGAAATGGGAAGAGAGGGTGATTCTCTTCTG
This sequence comes from Marmota flaviventris, assembly GCF_047511675.1. NCBI lineage: Eukaryota > Metazoa > Chordata > Mammalia > Rodentia > Sciuridae > Marmota > Marmota flaviventris. Next base: position 85,900,892 of record NC_092508.1, read on the forward strand.
ATCACTTTTTTTTTAAATAGTGAATTAAGAAGTGAGGTCATCATGAGAGTAAGAGGGAGTAGAGGGTTGAGGAGAAAAGAGAAGGTGTCAAATAGTCCTGCTATGAACTCAGATTTCAGCTTGAATCCTTCTTTTCTTTGAAGAAACAGTGAGGATTAATTCCACTGGCCTCAGAACCCTGATTCCGCTAAAGTCCAGGATGACTCCTTCTACCATTGCCCTCCCATTTTCATTCCTGTTCTGCCTGTTCATCTCTGATACAGCTCAATTATTCTGCAAACCAGCTCCTGAATGTCTGGAGCTCCAGAGAGGTGAGATACCCGTGTGAGTCAGCACTCCCTCCTCTGAATGTGCTATCTCCTTGTCTTCGTGAAGCCCATCATGCTTGAAGACTTGTCCTCTGGTCTTCTCCAAGTGGAGGTTGATTTTTTTCTCCCCAGCTTAATGCAACTCAGGATCAAGAGTGAGAGCACATATTTCCTTGCTCTCCATTGTCCCTTTAACACCATTGCTTTTCCTCCTGAAGTTCATGTTTTGAAGGTCATGCCATGTGCGTGTGCCACCTGAGACCTCTCTTGATTTTCTTCTTCCTCCCATTCTTCAGCAATGTGCAGAGATTTGTAATAACCAAATGGACGAATCATTCTATATCTTGGCCTCACAGTTCCTAGTTCTTTTTGTTCCTGATAATTATTTTCTCACCTGACCTCATCAAGATTCCTCCATGACCTTTTCATCATTAGCATGCACATTACCTCCAAAATATTAATTTAGTTGTCCTTTTGCCTACCACCTCTTATGTTTTAGCTCATTCGACGTATTACATTTATGGAAGTATTTATTTTTTTCCTTCATAAAGACCAATTCTCTTGCTAAATAAATCACTCTTTTCCTGTATCTTTACCCAATTTGATACTCATTAGATATAAAAATTTATTATTGTACTTACCCACTCCCAGCAAAATTATCCTTGTATTTCTCTGCCATACTATTATGGGAAAATTAACCCTAATGTTAACCCACTTAACCACTGAGACACATCCCCAGTCCCCCTCCCCAAATATATTTATCCTTTTAGAGCTAGAGTCTCACTGAGTTATTTATGGCCTCACTAAGTTGCTGACGCTGGCTTTGAACTTGCAAAGCCAAATTTAAGTGACCATATTCTCTGCTCCTTCTTTATTCATTCATTTGTTTATTCATTTAGCACATTTTCCATGGAGTGCTCACTCTGCTCAGAACCAGAAATAGAGCAGTGAAAGCCAGAGATAGAGCAATGAACAAATGAACCCAAGTTTTGTGAAGCTTGTACTCAAAACAGGTGGATTTCCCCCCAGAAACCCCTTTTCTATATTATTAAAATATTTTCCTTCAAAAATTTTTCCTTCATTTTTTTTCAACAAGAATATCTAAAATGATCTTCCCATTCCCCCTTCTTGGCTGGGTGACCCTGTCTACCATCCACTGGGAGAAATAAGAACAAATCAGAGGTGTTTTTCTTATGTTTCCAGCATCTACCTACAAATTCAGCTGTACACATACACATTTGTCTTCCTTCCACATACGTGTGTTCATTGTACATACGCATGTATGTATGTGTATGTATGTATGTATTTTCCCTCTTGTGCTCCCTTCTTGAGGGCTTGATTTCTACAGTGATTTTCTTCTTCATATCAATTTCCTTCTCTAATCTAGATTCTATTAGCAGATGAGTGCTAAAAATCTTTCATATTGAGAAAAACCTCTACAGCCTACATGATCTTTCCCTGTTCTTGTCTCTGCACTTCTTCAAAGCAAATTTACCCTAACACTTTTCTATTCAACCTCTATCTGTCCATGACTTCACCTCCTATCCATTCTTCGTGCTTTCCAATCTGAATCTCATCTTCTCTGCACCATTCAAAGGAGTCTTATCATGACCCTTCTTTGGTTTCCATGAAAGCAGAGTCCTCTGGGTTTCTCCATACTGTTCAGTACTCTTTCCCAGTCACTGTCAATGGCTCTGTCTCCCTTATTCCTCATTGAAATATTAGAGTGCTCCTTGGACCAATCCTGGACCACTTTACCTTCTGTATCTCTTTGGCAATCTCATCATTTCTATGGCTTTAAATTATATCTCCACTTTGACTTCTCCCATGAGGCAAAAATTTTATGGCTTACTCAAGTTGTTCCCTTGGATACATGTTACACATATAGTCATCTCCAACTTCATGCATTGAGACAAAAGTTTTTATTTTCCTCTTGATTATAGCATCTTAGACGAAAGTTCTGAGAGCTCCTGATTCCTTCCCCTTCTTAATCCTTTACAACTAATCCATCAGGTTGTGTGTTTTTTTAAATGTTTAATTTTTAGTTGTAGATGAACACAATACCTTTATTTTATTTATTTTTATGTGGTGCTGAGGATCGAACCCAGGGCCTTGGACATGCTAGGCTAGCACTCTACCCCTGAGCTAAAACCCCAGCCACATCAGGGTGTGTTTTTGATCTTTCTCCAAAAGTTTTTTCTAACCCTTTCATTTGTTTTCCACCTCCATTGCTCCCACCCTTGCCCACATTATCATTGTCGCTTGTTTGGATAGTGATTTTACTTATTTACTTATTTTTGTTATCAGGGATTGAACCCAGGGACACCCACTTAACCACTGAGACACATCCCCAGTCCCCCTCCCCAAATATATTTATCCTTTTAGAGTTAGAGTCTCACTGAGTTGATTATGGCCTCACTAAGTTGCTGAGGCTGGCTTTGAACTTGCAATCCTCTGCTTCAGCCTCCTGAGATACTGGGATTGAATAGTGTTTTGATTGGTTCCCTGTCTTCCATTCTTACAGAATTATAATCCATTCTATAAGAAGTTAAAATGATCAGTTAAACCTCTAAATCAGTTCATGTAGTTCCCCTGATTACACTGATCCAAGGCTGTCAGCATTAGAATAAAACCTAAATTCCTTGTAATTTCCCTTAGGGCCCCTTTTTTTCCTCTTTGGGCTATTACCTGATACTCTCTGTGATTCACTGTATGCACAGTGTTCTCTGTTGTGTATCGTAAACAGAGTGAATGAGTCCATCTATGCACTTTGGGGGGCTTTTCCTTGGAATGTTCATCTTTGGTCTCCTCATATGTTGTCTTTGTATTTTGATCCTGAAATTTCCATTCTAATTTCAGCCTTTCTCAGAAAGGTCTTGGCTATCCTTTCTACAGTAGATGTCTCATCAACACTTTGACCCTCCTTATGTGATCATCTTTATTTTCTGAAAGAAGTTATTGCAAGCTGAGATTAACTTGCTAATTTATTTAATTATGTTTTCCCATTTCTCTCAGTAGATTAGAAACTACTAGAAGGCAGTGACCTTGCCTCATTTCATCTGTTCTGTTTCCCCGTTATCAAAACACTGCCATTCTTATGTAAGGCATATAGGTTGAATGAATGGATGAGATATCTAAGTATGCCATTGGAGAACTTATTGGTAAAAGGAAATGTGCCTACAAGAAGGCAGGAAACAGAAATCAATTTTGGAATTGTAAACGTATGTTCTAAGGAGTCTGGTGGAAAGTATTATGTTACCTTTTTCCTTTTTCAAGTAGAATCCTTTGCTTAAAAATTTAATTAGTACATTGCATTTAAAAGAAGGAAACTGCATCTGCATATGTCAGCATGCCCAGATCTGAAAAACAAAGTGAAAAAGTAAGTTTCAGAATGCTACATACAATACCCATTTATAAAAATGAAAAAACTACATTAATACATACTTTGTCTACAGCATGCAACTTATGTGGTAAAGGTCTGAACCATTGACTTTCTGGAAGTATCCATGCTGTATTCATTATAGTAGTCACTTCAGAGGTATGAAGGGAATGGAAATCAGGCAGAGAACAAAGGAGACTTCAATTTTATCGGCAAAGTTTCATTTCTTTTATTTAAAAAGTCTGAAATAAATTTGACAGAGTGCTAACATTCTGCAGTTGGGTGGTTTGATGCATGTTTATTATATTTTTCTTTATAATTACTGTACTTTAGACATTAAAAAAATGAAGTTAAGGGCTATTATATACCTGTGGTCTCAGGGGGAGCTTAAGGAATTGATTCATAAAATATAATGTCTTTATATTTAAATCAGGGGTTAACTAATTCAATTTGGCATCTATCTTTATGATTCTTGGGTGGGCTCCCTTCTGGCTGGCGTCTGTTTTTGGGTCAGACTGCAGTGGTGTGGAATGTAGAAATAGGAGGGAAAACATCTGTGCACTAATTCAAATATCTCTCCACTGTTCCTTTGGGCTGCTTTTTTTTTTTTTTTCTTTTTCTTTTCTGACAGTAAACTGGCAAAAGCAACAAATGGCATTTATTGGGGCATATTAAATATTAGGGATTCTCATGTATTATCCCATTTGGTACTCGATATAACTCTTTGGGGTGGGTGTCCTTAGACCCCTTTTACAGGTGAGAAGATTGAGATTTTGAGATGATTTGTGCCAGGTCACAAAGCTAGTGGATGACAGAGGCAGGAGTAAAAGCTAAGTTTATTTTTTCCTAAAACTTGTGGGTTTTCTATTATACTACTTTGCATATTGCACTTTGGCCCCAAAGTGCATCTTTAACTTGTAAATTTTTCATTTTCTTCTTTGTTTTGGATTTAAAAGCTGCCTTCCTTTCACCCAAACATTTGGTCAATGATCTTTATCTTCTGTGAAAGTTGTATTTTCGTTGGGCTGAGTTTCAACTCATAGACTCATAGCAATATTATTTAGCATCCCTACTACACACTGGAATTTAATGATTAAAGAACAGCCCAAAATTTTATTTTGTGTGTCTTAAAAGAGTTTGGAAAAAGTTGTGAAGTGAAAATCAGGACAATATAAAGCAATGAGAGTAATATTAAGGATTATATGCATAAAATTTTAGATTTGGGCTAACTAACCAAAGTTCAGCTTTGTAAAGTTGTCAAGATTCTTCTCTCAAGAAATAGAAGAAGATCTTAGAAGATGGAAAAATATACCCTGTTCATGGATAGGCAGAACTAACATCATCAAAATGGCGATATTACCAAAAGTTCTCTATAGGTTTAATGCAATGCCAATCAAAATCCCAATGGCATTTCTTGTAGAAATAGAGAAAGCAATCATGAAATTCATATGGAAAAATAAAAGACCCAGAATAGCAAAAACAATGCTAAGCAGGAAGTGTGAATCAGGCGGTATAGCGATACCAGACTTCAAACTATATTACAGAGCAATAGTAACAAAAACAGCATGGTACTGGTACCAAAACAGGCGGGTGGACCAATGGTACAGAATAGAGGACACAGAAACCAATCCACAAAACTACAACTATCTTATATTTGATAAAGGGTCTAAAAGCATGCAATGGAGGAAGGATAGCATCTTCAACAAATGGTGCTGGGAAAACTGGAAATCCATATGCAACAAAATGAAACTGAATCCCTTTCTCTCGCCATGCACAAAAGTGAATTCAAAATGGATCAAGGAGCTTGATATCAAATCAGAGACACGCAGTCTGATAGAAGAAAAAGTTGGCTACGATCTACATACTGTGGGGTCGGGCTCCAAATTCCTCAATAGGACACCCATAGCACAAAAGTTAATAACTAGAATCAACAAATGGGACTTACTCAAACTAAAAAGTTTTTTCTCAGCAAAAGACACAATAAGAGAGGTAAATAGAGAGCCTACATCCTGGGAACAAATTTTTACTCCTCACACTTCAGATAGAGCCCTAATATCCAGAGTATACAAAGAACTCAAAAAATTAGACAATAAGAGAACAAACAACCCAATCAACAAATGGGCCAAGGACCTGAACAGACACTTCTCAGAGGAGGACATACAATCAATCAACAAGTACATGAAAAAATGCTCACCATCTCTAGCAGTCAGAGAAATGCAAATCAAAACCACCCTAAGATACCATCTCACTCCAGTTAGATTGGCAGCCATTATGAAGTCAAACAACAACAAGTGCTGGCGAGGATGTGGGGAAAAGGGTACACTTGTACATTGCTGGTGGGACTGCAAATTGGTGCAGCCAATTTGGAAAGCAGTATGGAGATTTCTTGGAAAGCTGGGAATGGAACCACCATTTGACCCAGCTATTCCCCTTCTCGGTCTATTCCCTAAAGACCTAAAAAGAGCATGCTACAGGGACACTGCTACATCGATGTTCATAGCAGCACAATTCACAATAGCTAGACTGTGGAACCAACCTAGATGCCCTTCAATGGATGAATGGATAAAAAAAATGTGGCATTTATACACAATGGAGTATTACTCTGCATTAAAAAATGACAAAATCATAGAATTTACAGGGAAATGGATGGCATTAGAGCAGATTATGCTAAGTGAAGCTAGCCAATCCCTAAAAAACAAATGCCAAATGTCTTCTTTGATGTAAGGAGAGTAACTAAGAACAGAGTAGGGTCGAAGAGCATGAGAAGGAGATTAACATTAAACAGGGATGAGAGGTGGGAGGGAAAGGGAGAGAGAAGGGAAAATGCATGGAAATGGAAGGAGACCCTCAGAGTTATACAAAAGTACATACAAGAGGAAGTGAGGGGAAGGGGAAAAATAATACAAGGGGGACAAACGAATGTCAGTAGAGGGGGCAGAGAGAGAAGAGGGGAGGGGAGGGGAGGGGAGGGGGGATAGTAGAGGATAGGAAAGGCAGCAGAATACAACAGACACTAGTATGGCAATATGTAAATCAATGGATGTGTAACTGATGTGATTCTGCAATCTGTATATGGGGTAAAAATGGGAGCTCATAACCCACTTGAATCAAAGTGTGAAATATGATATATCAAGAACTATGTAATGTTTTGAACAGCCAACAATAAAAAATTAAAAAAAAAAAAGATTCCTCTCTCAAGATTTATTACATTTTTATGTTCCCCAAAGCAGCTGGACAAATTCTCTGATGTGGATTTGTCAAATGAATTATATGTGCCTGGATGCACCCTGTGTTGGGTCCTGTTCTTCCCCTCACTCCTCACCTCCTGCAATGTTGACCATCCTCCCATTATCTGAGGTTCCAGAACCCATCCTCCACTACTCACCCCAGGTGCCACTCCTGGTAGCTCCCACTGCAAAAATTCTCCCTTTAAATACTAATTGTACTCATTATCTACTGGTTGAAAGGCAAACAGGCTACTGAGTTTATGTATATAAAAATGTCAATGAACTATTGAAAACAAGCAATGTGTTTTTGTTTTAGAGGGTCTTTCTCACTCATTCCCACAAGGTGAGTCTGTGAACTTTAAGCATCATCGTATAAAAATAGGGGAAATATCTCTTGGAAATTATCTTTCTTTGTGTCTCCAAGAGGTATGTTGCTGCCTTTTTTCTCTTTCTTTATTGTAATTCTGGAATTCTTACTATTAGGGGATACTATGAGGACACTGAGCAAGGTGTGAAATTGTTCCTTCTGTAAGTGTGTAGACAGCATTCACCTTTCAGTGCCAACTCCAGAAGAGTGGTTTCTGTCATAAAGGCAGGTAAAGAATACAGTTTAGAACATAATAAGAGTAGGCAGCATAAGATGCTTTTTAAAGTGTAGGCATGATATTAGAAATATAAGAGATAAAATTTTAAAAATTGAGACATGGAAATCAAGAACTTGAGTTACTGGAAAAAGCAGACTTTTGCACGAATGTGGACAAATGCATGTTTTCTTATGTTGCTCACACATCATTTTGTTGGATTTGTTAGAATGTCAAACTGTGGACTTTAAACATATGTGTATTGACCAGAATAATAGTGATAATGGAAGCAACGACAATGCCACAGACCTCTTCATATGCTTTCTTTGGGATTTTGAAAGAATTTTAAAAGCTAATAAAATAAAAGTCAATTTCATGGATATAGAAGTTGGTTATACAAGTCATTTTTGTGCTCACCTGGGAGAGTGGATTTGTTTGTAGAAGTTTTAAGTAACTCATCTAAGGATAAAGGTGAGATTATATCATCAGAAGGATAATTTCTAAAATTAAATAGATCTTTGTGATCTCTGTGTGTGTGTGTCTGTTTGTGTTTGTGTGTTTGTTTGTGTGTGTGTGTGTGTGTGTGTGTGATTCTTTTATAGATTCACTTGAGGGTTACCTTGTGTTGGGGATAGCAATAATGTTCTCAGGCCTTGGACTTATGGAGAAAGGTAAACAGAGTTACTCTTTGTTGTCAAGTCAGTTAAAATGCACTGTGGTCTGTTAACTTCTCCCCTCTTGAATAGTTGCTGGTGGTTTCTATTGATTCTTGCATACCAAGTTCATTTTGAGAGTAACTGTCAGTATCTATATCCTTCTTCCATTTTGTTCATGAAAATGAATTTATAATTTATATTTCTTCGAAGTTCTATAGGTTGAATGAAATAGTTCATAAGAGGCACTTCTTCTGATATGATTTTATTTTACCTTTAGTGTAATTTCTAATGCTACATCTAGAGAACAGAGATGTTCATGTATCTTTCAAAAGTATTGGTGGATTGAAATGTATATCACAAATTGCCTTAAAATACTCAAGCAAAAAGAGGGGTAGAAAGCTGAAATAAGTTTAGAAAAATGTTAGTACTTGTAATAACTTGATAATTATTTCACTGGTCTATCTAATTTTGAGTATGTGTAAATTTTCCTCTTGCATTTTCTAGGTGGAACTAATATATAAAAAAATTTCCCTCATCAACTATTTAGTTTTTCTGAAATACCATTTGTATAAGAAACTTAAATGCTTAGTTTGTTTCCTTTATATATCAATTTTCAGAGTAGTGTGTTTTTCTAGTGATTTCTTTTTTCTTTTAGGGACTTCTGTTTCCTTCCTTGTGTTTGTATCATTACCTCGATTTATAAGTTATATTTGATCTTTTTTTATTTATTCCAATACAATTATTGTACATTGTGGTGCCCAAGTGATAACATCTTAGGCTGGGGCTGGGGTTGTAGCTCAGTGGTAGAGTGCTCGCCTAGCACGTGAGAGGCGCCGGGTTCAATCTCCAATACCACATAAAAAATAAATAATAAATAAAATAAGGGTATTGTGTCCAACTACAACTAAAAGAAAAATTAAAAAATAAATAAATATCTTAGGCTGGTGGGAGTCTCTTCAAGTTGGTTCTTGTGTTCTTTTGATATGTTTCCATTAGTCTTTGCTGGTTCCTTGTCTTTTGGCACAGTGAGTTGTTTGGGGGGTCATCTTGTATTTTCCTATCCCAAGACTTACAATCCATTATTTTTCCAATATCTTAGGGTCTTTTAATCCAAGCCATGGAGGTGTCTACTTGTTCTAACTAGAGTAAAACACACTCTGCAGGAAAGTTTCATTGCAGTGATATTGGTTAATAGAAATTCAGTTGGAAGATTCCTTTGGAAGAGCTGCTGCCAGATATCATGATTCATTCTTATGACTGTGGATATAGCTCAATCTTTGCACAGATACCACTTAATATTCTAGCAAGTGCTTGCCAGCCAGCTATCTCTTTTTAACTTACTCAAAACTTATTTTGGCTCCCAAATACCCGTCTCTGATGAGTTCTGGATGTATTAGGTTCAGTGGACTCAGTCTTCACCCTTTGAATGCTTCCAGTGCTCACCTTTATTCATAAAATAATTGGCTTCTCAATTAGATTCGATTTAGCCTTTTTCCACTCAATGTCGACATTTGAGAGTCAAAATCAAGCATCAACATCATCATCTTCACCCACAAGCTCATCTTAATACCTGGGCATGACAGTGAATGTTCAGAACAAAAGGTTGCAATTGGGCTTGCTTGCCCTCTCAGGCTCGCCACACATGATCTCAAAGTCTCTTGTGCTCCCCTCCACCATCCTGTGGAGTGGGTATTACCATCTGCATTTTACAGATGAGCACACCACAACTTAGAGTAGCAGGCGGCTCCTTGGGAGTGTTGCAGGGGAGTCTCTGAATTCAAAGCTGGCACCTTCAACAATGGTGCAATGCTTCCCCCATTGCTCAGAAACACCAGAGATACAAAGAAATGTAAGACATGGTTTTTCTTCTTAAAGAACTTATAATCTGAAAGGCAAAGACAGGATTTTCACAGAAAACATATTTTTTTTTCTTATTATAAGAAGCCTATGAGAAGAGATACGTCGTTGTTTCCCTTCCAATCCATCTACCTGGTGTTGCCAGATTAATTTTACTAAAACATTTTTGCTCTCATTACCCCCCTGCTTAAAACTTCAGAGGTCTCCCACTGCCTACAGGATCAAGTCCAATTCTCTTGCTTGGCATTTAAGGGCTTCCAAAATTTGGCCCTTACCTATCTTCTCATGTGTGAAATTTGACTGTGAAGCTGGCACGTGAACCTGGCATCCAAGCCAAAGGATATGTCTGGTTCTCTATGCTTTTGTGTTCTAGGAATTTTGTCACATTAAGAGTGTCCTTGATTTCCTTACTTCTTAAAAGATGATCCATAAAACATGCAATGTCAACTGTCTCTCTCCGTCCTTCTTGATGGAACTTTCTGTCATAGCCGAACTGGTCTTATTCTTCAAATACATCTTTTTTTAATTCCTGCCCCTGGGCCTTTGTTCACGTCATACCTCTGCCTCAATGTCCTTCTTTCTGCTTGTCTTGACTGTTCATCAGTCCCTCCTGGGCTCTTGGAGCTTCTCCGAGTTTCTTTGTGCCCTTGTTTAACATGATCTCATTTGAAATTCTGTAGAACGTCTTGTCTGTATCAATTACCATATATAGTCTTACATTATCACTTATATATTTTTAAAATTATACTTGGGTTTTTTCTAATTATGAAAGTAACAAATGTTAAAAGCAAAAATCTTGGGGATGTGCCAGGAAAGATGGGAGAAAATTAATTGCCGATAATCTCACAACCCAAGGATAACCACTGCTAACATTTGTTGTGTGTGTACATACATGTTCTAGTATATAAACAGCAATGGCATTATATTGCACCTATGTTTTTTAACTTGTTTTTCCTCTTAGCCAATTTCTCTTTTAATAAATTTGCACACTGATTTAAATGTCTCCGTAATATTCTATTATACAAACATTCACTTGCTTTATTATTCAATTGTATGTCACTAGGTATTTATATTTAATTTCTATTATAAATAGCGTTTCAGTAAACGTATTTTGGATAATACTATAACACTTCTTTTCAATTTGGAAAAGCTAAAAATATTTGTCCAAAGGTAGACATGGAAAATGACTTCCCAGCTTAATTCCTTTGGGCCATAATGCATCCTTTCTAATCTTTGAAGTAGTTCCCCATTTTTGAAGCCATCCTTGCCTACACTATAGTATGATTGCAAGACAATTGGCATGTGGTACATGGATAAAAAGTGTGGGTTATTGTGATTTTTATTTTTTAATTTTTTGCCTCATGCCTCTTTAACTATGGTGAGATCATAAATCTCAGAGGGAAAGACTTGTCTCGTGGGGCCTGTGTAAAAACAGGTCCTCATTTCTGTATTATACATAAATGGTGCTTCAGAACCATTTGTTGATAATGATGAATGATGCCTCAACTTTCACTGGATATTGCTGTCTAAAAAGTTACTCTTAGCAATACTCCCATGTAAATCCAAAGCTCTTCCTGTGCCCTAAAGACTTTAATCTTTTGTCTTCTCATCTCAATGTTCCTTTTTGTTGATCATCTTAGTTTTCTAATGTTCCCATTTTCCCATGTATCCTTTACTTTTGCATGATTACCATCTGTGTTGATGGGCCCTCCCCAATAGAGATCTGGTTTTCACATAAGGGGCTCGGATGATGCATGCTACCCTCATGTGATGGTATTTCTAGGGCATGAATGCATGGCACCGCGGAACACATCTTTGGCTGTGCTAGCCAGTTCAAAAGCCAGCTTCACAGCGGAATTTCACACATGCAAATGAATCATTGTGATCCTAGTCATGAAAATTCATGGAAGGGTGGCTAGTTCAGTGTGGATGACCTGTCAATTTGGCAGCCAATCATTTAGTTAAACATCCAAATTACTGGCCAGTTACTCAGTCTAAAGCTAGTCTTCCCGCTTGTTACTGGGTTCTATGTAATCCTATTAAAAGCAATGACGTTGCCTTTGATATGTGGCAGCTAATGGTGTAGAAGTGCCATGCAGGCACAGGACATGTGTCTGGCACAGTTTACATGTGGGCATTGTGAGAAACGACCACTGTGTTACTCTTGGATTTCTCCTTAAAATACACAATATCTCTGTTGAATAGCAGGCAAAGTATGTTAATTTCATGGGTGCTCCTACTTACTGTTTTCATCAGTTTTAAATAGAAGTTCCTCTCAGGACTAAATCCTCATTTTCTGATATGTACTAATTGATTTTTTTCGATCTGTACTTAACTCCTTGGATGAGTCTATAGTGTCAGGAACTCAGTTAGAAAGCCCCAGAGATTTCCCAGGGCCTGGTAGAATTTGGGAGTTGGTTGACAGTTACCTACATGTGTTTATATCAGACATAAAGTAATAGTACTCATAAGTGGAAAAACGAACCTAGAATAGCAATTCTTAATCATGGGCCTCTTTGAGAATATAATGAAAATTCTAGACTTTATCTCCAAAAAAATGTACAAATAAGCCGGAGAGTTCTGGCATCTGTCAAAGTCCAGGGGTCTAAAAACCATGAAATCTGGGCTAAGATTTCTGCTCTGGATGTGAGGCGAGGGTGCAGGAATAAAGACAAACAGAGACACAGAGTAGGAGGCATAGGGATGGAAAAAGATAGACAAAGAAATTGAGATAAACTGCAAGACAGAGAGTTGGAGAGACAGAAAGTAGATGTGACTGCAGTTCTTTTAGCAAAACTTAATTTCCCAATACTGAACCCGATTAGGTTCTAATAAACATGCTTTTATATTCATAATCCTGAGTTCATCTGACCAATAAAATCTCTCACATGAGAAACATGACATATCCCCACACCTGAGGGCTATACCTACAAGAATAGGAACCGTTTTTAAAGACATAGTAGTATAGGTTCAAGGGCCATCTGGCTTGTAAATGCATGTACTGAAGAAAATTGATAAGATAATTGTAATAAAGCAATACTGATTAGGAATCATTTTGTCTTATGCTTTCCAAGGAGGTTTTAATATAGGCTACCATAGTTTCTTCTCATAACAGCATCTTCTGTGAGGTGGAACAGAAATTGCCAAACGTATTTTGAGCTTGAAATTGAGACAAAATGTGTATGAGGACTTGCCTGAAATAATGAATATGCAGTGAAAAACTGAATCCTGGAAACCAGATCTCTTGGTTTTGATGGAGAGTTGGGTGAGAGTTGGGTGACTCTGTATATTCCTGTTGAATATAAAACTCTTACAGCCACATGCAATGTCTTTGCATTCCCTAAAATAAAACATATAAATTGAAAATAATGCTCCTAAAATGGGTCTAAATAATGAAATCATAGGAAGTTAGAGCATAGGAAATCATAAAAATGAAAAGCTGACCTGCTCCTATTAAGGAAGAGGACCTACTCTAGAGGGCTTGAGTCTTAAGCAAGGACCTTTCATTGGCCCATGGGATGCATGGAGACACTTAAAGTATCATCTCCTGAGTACTCCTTCTAGTGCCTTTCTTGTGTTCAGGAAGGGAGAAGCAGGATTTAAAAGCATTCATTTTATGCTTTATATAATTGAGGTGTACAGTGATTTGGCAATAATTTTGAAAAATCAGGTGTGAGTCAAATCCAGTTGTCACCTCAGACTATGTTTGGAAAGTCTAAAATTTCAAATAGCATTTGTCAGAAGTTGTTTTTATGAAAAAACGTAAAGTTCTGTACATTCTGTTGGCCTGGGAAATTTCACATGTCTATAACGAATATGGCAGATTAATTGCTGTGCTTCCTAGGCTACAGTAGGGATCCCTAGGCTAAAATAGGTAATATATATATCAAAGAGGAGTATATACGTATATATCCACACCTACCCATGTGATTTATATATATACATATGTATGTATAGAATGTGTATAAATGTATATATAGATACATAAATATAAAATTGTGATCATTTATAAAAAGGATTAGGTCTTTGGGTTATTTAAACCCTCCTCATTTATAACTCTCTTTTTAAGAATTATTTAGCTATGCAAGATATCACCATATTCAGTATTTTTTTTTAATAATAAACATGTCTAGTCAAAGAAGGCATTAATGAAGCAATTCCCCAAATAAAACAGCCCATGATATCTGAGTTGCAGCAGAGAGAGAGTGTGGTCTTTGTAGTTTAATCAAGATCACAAGACTTGTTTTGAGCGTCTGTCATCTTTAATTTTACGGCACTTCATTTCAGAGTAGGACTGCCAGGGTCACATGCAATTAAAACACAGGCAAGATTTGTCTTGTGAAATCTTAACATAAAAAGTAATGTGTTACTCCATTTTAACTTTTCTACTGAACTCTGTGAACTCACTAATTACTTTTCCCCCCTCTTGTCACCTTTTTGATATGACATGTATTTTATAGAGGAGATAGAAGTTTGGATTTTTTTTCATATCATGCATATGATTGAGGATAACAAAATTAAACCAGAGAAGAAAGGAATGCGTTTCTCAGAAATACATTTTTAAAAAATATCTGAGTACTCCAGCTTCAATTACAAAGAACCTCATGGATCAAATTCTAGGAAATAACTGTTAATCTGCTTAACTAGGGCAGGTAGAAGTGTAATAACGAACCAGAGATTTTATAGAGGCCAGGATCCTGAACGGGAGTTTATTCTCTGGGGTGCGGACAAAACCACTTTTATGTGATTGGCTGTGAAAAGCATTAAAAGCCAGCACCACTGTGGGGCTGCGGAGCATGGGGAGGGTCCTTGCATCACAGTGATCAGTAAATTGCAGAGACCCTTATTAACCTTATTGATAAGGAGCTTAGGGAAGTCCCATTCAGGCTGCACTGTATTCCTCTTTTTGTTCTCTTGTCTGTCTCGGTTTACAATCCCAGCTGCTTTGTATGGAAGGCCTTTATGCTGCACCTCAAAATTCAGGGTGAGTAGCTGTGCCTTTAAGTTAGAGCAGGCAAAGGAGCGGGAGCCAGCTCCTGCACAGGGGGCTCAGGGTCTATTTAACTGGTGCCGTGGACACCTGGAGAATGTTTGAAAATTTTGTGCTTAAAGAATCTTTTATATTGCTCCTCTTTCAATGCAGCTGGGGTCTGTAGGGATCAGGGGATTATTTTTGATACCTGTCGAAAAGAGTTATGTCTACACTGATTTTCCATCCCTCACTACTAATTAACCTTATTGTATACAGGAAACAGTCTATTTAATACCTGCATTCTTTCTGTAATGCCAAGTAAAATGAAATCCAGTGTGAAATCTAGTTAGCGTTTGCCTTTTTGAAGTCATTTTTAAGTTTCCAGTTTTAGTGACTGTGACCTCAGAACTGATAGCTAGAAAAATAGTGAGCTCAAACCAATTTCGGTTTCAATGGTCTTCTTCACCCCCTCCAATTTAAAAGCTGCTGTTCACCTGGACTTGTGAGGATACTGAAGGAAGGGAACATCCTGAGCTGGACAATGCTTCCCCAGAGTCTTCTGGGTTGATGGCTCCTAGGGTTGTAAGGCTTCCCTGCATACTGCCCAGAAAGCTGCCCCTACTCCATTAACACGGTTTCTGGCCTCTGCAGCTGAACACCTCTTTCCCCTTCCCTTCAATCACAGAGGCTTGAATTTGACAGACACATCCTGGCAAAGTTGTACAGCAGCAAAGCAAATAGATGCGGAAGGAGAGGAAGGAATCTGAGCCCAGGGTAAGATGCTAAAGGAAATTCCATTGGTGGAATGTTTGTGAGGAGGAAAAAAAAAGGTAGGGTCTAGCAAGAAAGAGCAGAAATTAAACTGTGTAAAATGTCACCAAATGATGTGGAAAAATCCACACGTCTTCAAGTATGCTGCACAATATGGACTTAGAACACATTTTGCTAGTGATGTGAGAATGGTTAGAGCAATGGTTATAATCCTGCTCTTAAATGTGTGTGTGTGTGTGTGTGTGCGCGCGCATGTGTGCATGTCAAGTAAACTTGTCAGCTTAAATGGTGCCAGAGGAAAGTGAGAATTTTCAGGCCAGTGCTTTATATTTTCCAGATTTCTTGGCTTTTGAAATTTTCATACATTGGTCAGAAAGACTATGCTCTATTGCATTTATCTCACATGTAAACCACACATTTGAAAGTGCAAGAAAGGGGAGTTAGGATGCCACTGGGTATCACAGATGTCTGGACACTTGAAGATCTGAACCAGGACGTTTGAATTTGCTGTCAGACTTTTGGGAGTTAGTTGGCGAATCTTACCATCTCTGCTGCTGCTGCTAAGCTTTAGGAAAGAAGAATTTCTTGGGGGCTTAGACTTCAGCAGAGGTAGATGAAAGGGTTTCTGTTTGATGATCTTTTTTTTTTTTTTTTTTGGTGGGACGATGAATCAACACAAATACCAGCAAATTGGCTGCATATAAGACACTGCATTTAACTTGATAGGAAACTTGATGATGGATCACATTCATATTTAATGTTGCTTATGTTCTAGATGTTTGTCTTGGTTCACTCATCCAACAAGTGCTCACTGAGCACCAATCATGGGCACAGTGTTGCCACTCACCATCCCTGCTTTCTTTGCAGTCTCCTACTTGAATGAGGGGTTTTCTTTAGAATCCAGCTGATTGCTTGATAATTTTGTGGACCCTGAATGCTTTGCTTCTAGCACAAAGCAGCAAAAATTAAATGCTTTAGTCTATAAGGTGTGTGTGTGTGTGTGTGTGTGTGTGTGTGTGTGTGAGAGAGAGAGAGAGAGAGAGAGAGAGAGAGAGAGATTGATTCTGCCGGATCTCTCACCAAGACAGCTAGATATCTTCATTTTGACAACACTACTACAGAAAATTGACATCTTTTTGTGCAAGATGTTCCTGTAGTCTCAAGATTTGAGTGATTCGGGATCACTCTCTGGCAGCATGAGACACAGTGTGCCTTGATGCCTGCCTCTTTTTCAATTATATTTAAGAGGAAGACTGCTGGGGAACCAGTTTTTCATCTTGCACAGGACCCCTAAAGGGCCAGATTTAATTTCAACACAGCATTAGTTAGTATGATAAGATGGATGATAACTGGCCTTTAACAAATATGGTCCAACACCGGATAATACATTGTAACATATCATATTATCTGGGTGGTGTTAAAGCCACCCAAACAGGTACTTCTAAGGATTTGAGCAAAGAAAACTGTCTACCCTTTCCATAATGAAATAAAATGTTTGGTACAGTGCCTATAAAGTATATAGGCAAATGAAATACTACATGAATATTAAAATCTCAACAGCAATACCACCACTGAGCTTTAACCATCTACTATAACAATGGAGGGATTCTGTGTTTCTTGTTCTTTCTTGAAAGTTAGTGTGAGAGTAAAACTCTCATCAAGGGTGTTAACACGAGGGCAACCAGGTAGCCACACATGGAATGTAAATATTGGGGTGTTTATGTGATTATCTTCCTTTAGTTCCATTTCCTGAGTGACCATATGGTATGATGGTTAAGGTAGGGTCCTCTGGGGCCACATTTAGATTGGAATATTGACCTGATACTTACTAAGTGCATGAACATGGCAACTTCAATTAATTTTCCTGTTTTCTCAAGTACAAATCAAGTATAATAGTAATATCTCCCTTCACAAAATTGTCGTGAGGGTTAAATAAAAACAATATATGTATAACAAGCACTTAGCAAGCACTCCATAAATTCAATACATCAAAATTAGCCTTTCCTAGACTAATTTTTGGTGGTCCTCTGGCAATCCAGAAAAGCACTATTGGCTCAAGACAAAGGAGGGAGAAATCACAGTCTGATATGATAGGAAAGACCCATGACCTTCTGGGATTTGCGTTGGTAGCATGCATGTACCTCATCTGATTTGGGCATGACTTGGTAAAAATGTCTTTAAAAAGATGATTATTGAATAAAAAAAATAATTGCCCGAATATTGAACATAACCCTCATCCCAACCCCAAAATTAAACCAGAAATGTCAGAAGTGAGTCTGCTAAAGGAGTTCCATGCAACAAGGAATAGTGCTTTGTACTCAGCACCTGTAACCAAGAGGTGGTGAGAAAGCCTCTAGGAAGTTCCGTTGGATGATGCTCTGTAATATCAATTTATCTATCTGTTGCCACTGTCTGAATTCAGATCTGTAATAACAGTACTATGGCAATAATCCTTTGCCTGGCAATTGAGTCTACAATTTCTTCCTGCTTCAAATTCTACTTCACAACGTTCCACAAGAATCTTTACAATTCTGGTAAAGTTACCTACCTCTTCTTGCTAGAAGATCTTCAGGGTCTCAAAAAATTTTTTTTTCATATTTTTTTTTTTTTTTTACTGGTGCATTAAAGTTGTATGGGATTTGTCACTACACATTCGTGTGTGTACATGATAGAGAAATATAATTTGGCCAATATTATTCGACAGTATTTCAGATTCTCAAAATCGACTAGAGATGAAAGACAACACATCTTGATATGGCATTCATGACTTTTTAGGTTCTCGCACCAACCCCTCTCATCGTCTTCAGAACATCAAGTTATTGTTGGTCCGTAAGTGCTAAGTTGTCCCTACATCCTTTAGAGACAACTAATAATTTCATGCTGTATTGCCTTTTTTATATTTCCTTCACATGATTCCTTTAGATAGTCCTGAGAGGCAAGATAAGACAAGTATTTCCCATCTACTAGATGAGAAAACTGAGACCGAAATGGAGTAAGTGATTTCCCCAGGATCTTAACAGTGAGTTCTCCTGAAGTAAGTTCTTCTTATTTTCTGCTTTCAGGTTGCTCTGGTTCATTCACTTAGTTCTACAATATGCTTCATGCACTACCATTTTCTAGGGAGCAAGCTTTACAGCATGGAAAGAAAGTTTAACACTGAGATCACAAAAATGTAGTCCCTTAAACTGAGTCTGTTCAGACATGTTTTATTTAGTGCTCTTAAAAATCAGATTCCATGTAGATTGAAATTCTGGCCTCTCATGAAGATCTGAAGACCTGGAAACACTGGGCCCACATTCCCACATAAGCAACATGGGCTCCAGCTGAGCAGAATCCAGCCCTTTGGTCAGGCATAGAGCTTGAGCTTTCTCCAGCTGCTATCACTTCATTGTGCCTGTGACTTGCTCCTCTTTACTCATTTATATTACCCACCTGGGCTACTAAGCATCTGCATTTGCAATCCTTGGTATGAAGAAAGAGAAAAAGAATCTATCCATAAGATATACATTTCAACTGAAGAAATAAAATGTAATTATTATATTTGAAGAAAGGAAAGTCTATTTTTTTATTTTGCATATTAAGATTTGAGTCCAGGGCAAGGTTTATAACTCAGTGGTATAGGACTTACTTAGCATACATTAGGACCTGGGTTCCATCCCTAGCACCACAGGGCAAAAAAAAAAAAAAAAAAAAAACAACAACAACAGCAGGAAAAAAAAGAAAGACAGAATTTGAGTATCCCAGGAGAAACTGGATATTGTTTTGGTTTTATTTCTCATTTTTGACAACAGAGCAATTTGACCTAGAACTCTTAGTGACAGTCCTTTTGGATGGAAATCTTTGCAGGGCCTTTTAATTAGGAATTGACAGGGTGATTAACTTATAATTCACAAAAAATAAATGTGGAAAAGAGAAGTACAGGTCAATTTCTAGCTGTGTTAAACTGTAAGGACAGCACCATTGGCAAATGATTGCTTCCTTTTAACAGCTTTTCTAATTTTTCTTAATTGGATCCTTTGTTTTCTAATTGGATAGGGAGAACCGTCATATGGCTTTCAATTACTAGCTGTGGCATGGTGATCCTGTCATATGGCACATGCTAAGTAAAGTCAGACCCTCATCATATAAGATAGAATACACATCATCTCCAAGAAGCTTTTTGTTTCCGTAAGAAAGAGTGGCAACCTCCTAGATGCTGGAGAGGGGACGCTGTGCTAAGAGGGATCTATCAACTGCTTGATGTTCCAGGGAAACTGCTTAGAATTTGTGTTTCCATTTTATGGACTAGATTAGAGTTTCTATAAAAGTTTCTTTTATCATAATAAAGAAATGACTTTAAGAATACAAGATTATAATTGTATTCTTAGCAAATGTTAAAAATTATACACACTAATACACACAAGAAAAAAATAGGAGTCTCAGTGATTTGTATCTCTTGCCTACTGTTCAGAGATCCTCTAAGGAAAAAAAAAAATGTTTCTGTAGGGCTTTTCTATTTTACAACCTCCACTGGATGCCTTTGCTTCTAGGATAACAATCTGAATATTTTGGCTTACATCTGACCTCAACATCTTTCTCCAGTTCTGTATTCCCAAATTGCCAAGCATACATTTTATTCCCTATTCACAGAGCTTCTTCCTTTTCTTGGAGATGTCAGGCCTTTCATGTCTCTGATTCATGCCATCCTTACTTCCTGGCATGTTGTCTGCATTTTTTTTTTTTTTGGTCTGGTAAATCTCATTCATCAGTCAAGATTAGATAGAACTCCCTCCTTTTACCTGCCCAGTGAAGCCTCATCTAACTCCCCCAGGTACAACTTGATGTTTGGTCCTCTTGTCAATCAGTGCACTTCTTAAATATCTCTGTAACAGCCTCTGCTTATCCATTCATTCAAAAGTGCGTTTTGAGCATCTGTATGTATATGTGTTGAACGATGGGGCTACATGGTCCTGGTGATGGCTAAGTCCCTGATCTTGTATTGAACTGTAACAAATCCTTAGGCAATTCTCCCCCTCACCAGACAGTGAAACTAGGGAGGTTAGAAGTATACACCTTATGTATGTATCACTGGTGCTTATAATTGTGCCTGGCTCAGACTAGGTGGTTAAGAAGTGGTTGTTGGGTTTTCAAGATTTCTTGATGGGGAATATTAATCAGCTTTATAAAATCTAACTTCTTAGTGAGTCAACCTCGTATACTTACATTCTTGGCTTTAAAACTTGGAAGAGTGAAACAACCATCATTCCTGCCTTAGAGATGTTATGGAATCTGATGACCCTCTGCTGTAACCCTTTCTGTGCTTTCAGTGTGTATAAGTCAGATCCTGTGATGGGCATTTTGGCTCAGCACCTTGGAATGGTCTTTCTCCAGAGAGGAAGCACATTCTCTGATTAAATGCCCTTAGCAGGCAGGGACAGGACACAGCTGGGGTTTGAATCAGGCTAAATCCCATCAGATTGGAAATCAAGAAGCTGGTGCTTTTGAAGATTATAAATCTGGAAGGCAGCAGAGACAAGGGGCTGTGAGTCCCTGTTCAGAGCAGGTAATGCCACTTGTATTTGGCTTTCAATGCTACTTCTCTCTGGCTGATGTTTCCAGAATAACTTTAAAGATGGACTCATGTGAGGGATAAGATGTTAATGCTAGAACTACTAAATCTGCTATTCCCCCTTCAAAAAGAAATAATTAAAGTCTTGGAGAAGACCTAACTGAGAATGTCATGGAAATGAGGAAGACGAAATAGAATGCCAGAAACTCTTGTTTCATGTTTCTGTGTTTTGCTGAAAGGCATAATTACATTTTTTTTCATATAAGAATCATGTAAAGTTAGCCAATCTGTTGGCTCGCTGTTACTGGTGACTTTAGACCATGGGGTTCAGTCTCCTGTGACTTTTCTTGGCTTTGTGGTACACATATGCATCCCATTCAATGAACCACACTTCAGCATTTATGTGGATGCTTCTCTGTTCTTTGGCCATGAACCCATTTACTGGCACCTTGCTAAAATAAAGACATTTGAAAGAGGCCCATGAACCTGTCCTTCCTCAGGCAGCTCTGTGGATTCTGGAGCTGTGTGCACATCTGGCTATCTCTTGAGCAGACTCTCTCTCTCTTCCTCTCTGTACACCCCATCAATGCACACAGCCTATGCCCTGAGCTCATTATTGCTCTAAGTGTTTGCTCTTGGATCCATGCTTCACGCGTTTTATTTACATGCTTTATTTTTCATTTTATGAACAAATCGATAACTAGACTTACTCTTTATCACCCTGGATTAGTTTTATTTATTCCATTTGAATTTGATTAAAAAGCTGTCAAACATAAGTCTACATTTTTATCAGCAGAATACTTTCATAAAACCGGGCATGAGATATGTTCAGCTAGAACATACTTTTCAAAATAAAACAATGTTTGATATATTCTAGACAGTTACCCCTTTGTTTATCCATGACAACTGAAACTAACCATCAAATGGATAAAGCAATCCAAGTCTAGTCAAGTAATCCTTAGGGCATACGAAGAAAAAAAAAAAGCCTTTTAAAAAAGTTCTTTCTAGATGGATTTAATGTAATTCACCAATAAAGCATTCTCAGAAGCATAATAAAAATTCTACATAAAATGACATAGCCAGAGAAAAGGGAGACATACAGTTTGATGAAGATTCAAAATGGATGTTAACATTAAAAGTGAGCAGTCATGAAATTCCTGTATAAAATAAGGATCAAAATTGCAGGAAACTAAGTTTGCCTCTAATTTATAAGTTAATACGTTTACGGAACTACGAACTGTGTTTGTGAAAAGATTATTGAATGGAAAATGCTTTGAATTGCGATTTTTCTCCAGAGAAACTACCATCCAACATGTTGTATTTATAAATTTCACCATGTAACAATGAGAATAGCTGGACAGTATTCTTGAAAGATGAAATCTCTGTTTTGGTTCAAAACATGATCTCTTTACATTACATTTCTTAGTTATGGGCTTCTATCTTTCCATTTGCTTTTCCAGTGGACACATAGAAGTGTGGGGACATGCCTGTTGCAGCATGGATTGTGGGAAGGTAAACATGTGCACACATACCCATACTCTCAGCTATACTCACTCTGCACACCCATATCGACACATGCCCTCACACCTCAAACCAGGAGTAGCATGGAGCTAGACTTCAGGGTTGTGGTAGTCCGCACACTACTTATGAGTATGAGACGTGTAGGATGTACTCTCAGAGTGCTGGAAGGAACAGCAATGAAGGGGTTAATGTAGAACACGTATAGACAAATATTGTCAATTATTTTATTCAAATGTTTGGAACTTAAGCACAAAATCATCATTAAGTTTTCACAAAATGAGGCATCTGTCGCCTGAAAGGAAAAAAATATTTCAGAAATATGTTTACAGAAATGTAAAAATATTAGGCATCAAGACAGATGTGAACATATTCAGTAACTTGTCTTGTCTGTCAGTCTTCCTCTGAGTCGAAGATCTTACTGTACTCGCTCAGCATGAGCTCCGCTATCTGGTTTTGGTATACCATGTGTACTGCCATGTTCCCGCTTTCATTTTCTGCTCGAAGAAGAGTGGGTCCAAATACAATCCCTAAGCTTTGTGTGGACATGAGGTTCTTGGAGGCTTTGGCCACTATCCTGTGGAGAGAGGGGTGAAGAAAAAAAGATTCTATTGGAAATGTGAAGTAAAATTGTGGTTCCTTTGCAATTAAATTTTTTTTAACTCTGGTAAAACAGAGTTAGAACACTTATAACATTATTTAATTATCTATATTTATTTCATGTTTTTCAGTGTGGAAGTAAAAAGGATACAGCATCTTATTGAATTTTTATCCCCTGTATACCAGGCCATCTTGGGTGCTCAACAAATATTTGTGAAATGAATGAATAAATATTTTAAGCAGCAAAAATTTATTGTGGAATTATTAAGATTCAGCCTTTGAAATTCTTACAGTCAATGGAGAAGACAGGTGAGACATGTTTAAAATATATGTATCTGAACAATATTAATATAAAAATATATGCATAAGTAATAGTTGATGACAGACATAAAGACTGAGAAAAATTAAGTTTTTAATGATTAGAGTGAGTAAAGTTGTCCTGGCAAATGCTATCTGAAATGTTTTGTAGAGGAGCAAGGTTTTGAGACATTGAATTTTGTGGCAAAATTCTAGGTTTTTCTAGTCATTTAGACAGCCAATTTACCTCATGCGTCAACAAAAGGCAGAATCCTATAGTGTTTGCACAGAAAAAGAGAAGAGTCCCATTTGAACCAAATAAATCTTTGCTTGTGTGCTGATTGTATGGAGAGCTGGCACACCAACAAAACACTGGGAGGTGGTTTTGTTAAGGGTCCTGCCTTGCCCGATCAACACAAGACTCCTAAAAGGAAAATAAAGCCTCCTTCTAAAAATCAATGCTTAAAAAAATAATGTTTTCCTAATAGCTGGTGCTTACTTAGTTTTACATTATAATTCAGAATCATGAGGTTACAATGATGTTAAGAAAATAAGGAAATAAGGATGGCATGTAGAAAGACAAGGTGCTAAGTAACACTACACTCTGAACTTTACCAGAAAACCCAACCCAAGGGAAATACAAGCGAGGGCAAAGGAACACTTTATTATAAAACAGTGGGTTTTCTAGCCTTGGAGCTTAGCATGGACATTGTGGAATTGGTTGGACTTCAGAGAACTCTCCTTGTTTGTCCTGTGCAGAGCTACCTAGTTCCAAATCAGAGGAGACCTGCTTTATTTCTATCCCTGCACAAACCTGAATCTCCAAAGTATGTTATGATCCTGTTATAGTTTGGATTCAAAATGTCCCCCCAAAAGCTCTTGGGCTAGGTAATGCAGCAATGTTCAGAAGTGAAAATATTGGATTATGAGAGCTCTGACCACGTGAGTGGATTTATCATTTGATGAATTAATAATTTGGATGGATTACTAAGTACTACCCGTAGGCAGGTGGGGTATGGCTGAAGGAAGTAGGTAACTGGGGGTGTGGCTTGGGGACTATGTCTATTCCTGACCCCCCCCCCCCCCCCCCCCGCCCCGCCAGCATCCCCTGCCCTCCCCCTCGGCTTACAGTCTGCCATGATCTGAACATCTTTTCTCTGCCACACCCTTTTTCCATGTTTCTGCCTTGGAGTCATTTGACCATGAACTGAATCCTCTAAAACTGTGAGCCAAAATAAATCAGCCCTCCACTAAGGGGTTCTTGTCATGTATTTTAGTCACAGTGATGAAAAGCAGACTAACACACATTTTTAGTCATATGGCTAAGGCCATGCTTTCTCTCTCCTTAAAGAGATTGAGAAAGACCAAAGCCATATGTGTATGGGCTTATACCTGCCCACAGAACAAGTTCATGGCACATAACACGGCCAATAAAAGTACTTAACCTATATTGACCCAGTAGTGATAATAATCACTATTGTTCTAAGCAATTTTATTGTCTCATTTAATCCTCATAAAAACCCCACAAAGTATATTCTATTATTCAGCCTATTTAAAAAAAAAAAGCAGAGAGACAGAGTAGTGAAATAGCTGCTGTCACATAGAGCTGAAGTTCAAACCCAGGAAATGTGGTTCCAACACTACTGGAAGCATCACTGCCAAGGTATCTGTTATGGCCTCTGGGTTTAATAACTGGCCTGACCTTTCACTGTGCCGCCTTCCCCATGATTATAAGATCCATCACAGGGTCTGAATTCTTATTCCTTGCTGCATAATTGTGATTGAAAGCCTTGTTATAATAGATTTATTGTGGGCAAACTGACTCAAATTTGGACTGAACATTCAAGATATTCTGTCTCACATTTCCCTTTTTCTTCTGATTTTATTGGAGAACATTTGTACCTGTGAGCATTATTGGCATGGCTACATTTCTGGAAGGGATTTTCATATTTTTAGAGTATCAGTAAGTTATCAGAAACTTCAAATATAAAGTTTCCTTTGAAATATAAAAAGCTATGCCACTTTGCTACTTCATTTACCAAAAGCCTATAAAATTATGTAAGTATCCTCCTACCTATATAAGGGCAAATGAAGTGGGCTTTTACTCCCTTCAGCATGCCAATTACCTCAGTTTAAGATGTCTCTTAAGCCTCTCCTGGACAAGTGTATTATAAAAGCCATTAGTAAGATTCACTATAAAGGAAAAAGAGAGTTTTTTTTATATTAAATTAGTATTTTTCAATGATATGAACTCTGATTCCATCACAATAAAATATTTTTAAGGGAAAATATGGAGAAAAATAACATAAATAATCAATTGAGTAAAAAAGTAGTAAAAGTTGCCTTGAGGACTTTGACAACAGGTAGTAAAAGTCTAAACTGATAAGGATTTCCTATCAGGGAACAGGGCTCCCTGGTCATAAGCTATGGAAGAGGACACTTCAAAATGACATTTGGGATACTTGGGAGTCCAAAACCGAGTCATACTCAGAAAGGTAATGCTAGAAATTGGGGCAGATTCATGAGCAGATCATTGGAGGGGGCACTCATGGCTGTCAGGAGGTTAGGGGTAGAATTTGTAATAGTCCACAGCATGGAGAAACCCAGGTGAATGAAAGTCTATCTCAGTTCTCCAAGGGGTCCCAGCTAGTGAAATGCAGCCCCTTAGAGGAAAGCAAGGAGACTGGAAGAGTGATGCAGCTGATAACTTTGCAGCTAGACTCTTTTTTTTCCTATTTCCTAAGAGTTCTTATATATTTTTTTCCTGCTTACAAAAACCTGGTTTTATAATCCAGAGCAAGGCCAAATCCAGAGGAGGGAATCAAGAAGGACTTTAAATAGAACAAAGAGAAGGAGACTAGAGATGCATGTTTGAGCCTCCATTTACAAATGTTTTTTGACTGTCCTAGCCAATGGACCATGGAGGGGGACTCCCAGAATGGATTTCTGCCAATGCATCAATTTCCTGAATTTCCTGTACAAATAGTCATTTGTGTTTTTATACATGTGTAAATATGGAATAGTCATTCCACCTCAAGACTGTATTCTTTGTATCCATTTCTCTCACATTTTGCATATAATTTTAATAAAACTCTAACTTACAAGTGTTTTAAAATAATCTTGTTCTATGCAAAATTTTGAAAATAACACATAGTTTTCTATTCTTGTTATATTTGCATTATCACAGATTAGATTTTCATAGCAGCTTTAAAATTTTTTTCCTTAGTTGGGAAAATAAAGTTACATCTAATCAGAGACAGTTACAAAAGAAAGCTAATTAGAAAATGCAGATGTGAAGTATATAGAGTATATGCTATCTTGCTTATTTCCTGTTACAAAATGAATGAGTATATGTGCATATTCATACATATTAATTTTCAATTATTTTTTGAATGTCAATAAAGCAACAGTTGTTATGTTGAGAAATAAATAAACTTTAGGTTAGAAAAGATGCTGAGAGTAGAAGTCACCAATTACTGACCCAAGTGATACATGTTGAAAGTCACACACATTCTCATATTAAAGTTTAAGTTAGGTGAGACACATTCATAATAGACTGTGTGGATACATATCTAGTGAAGAAGACTATCAAATTGGCAAAATGTATCTAGGAAATGTATTAATGCTGCTAGAAACTTGTAACGTGAACTTACTTATTCTTTACCATGCTAGACTCCCAAATCATTAAGTTGTTGATTTAGGACCACATAAGGAGTCAAGAATAATTTCAAAAGTATAGTTGGAATACTATCCTAAAAAATATTTATATTTCTTGTTTTTCTTTTCTTTCTTTTGTTTTTATCTTCCATCACAGATACCATAATTTCCACTCTCACTGTGGGGACCTGCTGGGCATTGCGAGTGCCATTTTTTCTAAAGGCTTCAACTAGTAAAGCATGTAAAGAAGAAAAACAAAGTCTACTGAAAGAAATAAAAGCCTGCATGGCTTTTATTCAATCTAGTATCTAAGGATGAAAATTCTCAAAAACAGTGAGTTGGACTTCTGGTAGGGTACCCTGCAGTTGAATTGTATTATTGGAGGGAAGGGTCCAATTCAGAAACCAAACATGTTTTGACCATGATTTGGGCAATACTTCCAGGTCAGCTTTAACTAAAGTTCTGTGAAACACCATATCTTTGACATGCTTCATGAAAATGGCTTTCCAAATAAAAACTTTAGAGAAAATTATGTGCCATTTTTTTCTTTTTGGAAACTCACAACACACAAAAGCTTCATAAAGGTTCTGAAAAGTCCTATAGAAAAATATCCCTGCTCATCTTTATTTAACTTGTATCTTCTGTAACTTACTTAATGTTGTACATCAATTCATTCTAGTGAGTGACACTGAGGAAATACATTAGAAAATTCTGCTGTAGTGTGATTTCCTAAGGGCCTACAACATATGATTCCAAAGTGTTATGAATTTTACCCCCTTTTGTCACACTGATTTCATATCTGTAGCAGCTAACTCAGAACGATGTCACTTGTGATCATTTCTGGTCAGTTTTATTCTTCTTGTGGGAGTTAGAATTCACTGATCCTTAAACATCATGAAAGCATTATCAATTCTGAGCAACAATTAAAACTAGTTTCAGTAAAAATTCATCTTTTATGACAAAACAAAAAACGAGGTAAAAGAAAAAATCTGAGTGAGAAATATAAGGGCAAAGATATGGCTGAGATAGTAACATACAGTGAATTGATAAATGGGTAAGAAGGTAAATAAAATTTAGATTTTTAATCAATATTTGCAAATTATTCTTAATGTACGCTTACCCACCATTAATTTATTCCCAAGAGACCCTATAGCAAAGATACCTATTCTAGGGAACATAATGAACTCAAAATATAATGCCTGTGAATGCTTTACTAAAAAGATCCCAAGCTGAAAGTTTTTTTTTTGAGAAAGGTTATTTATTAATACTGCTTAGTTTTATACAGCCTGACAAAACATATAATTATGATTTTATGAATTTGTTTATGAAATAGTCACTTGATATATATTCATTGTAAAAGCAATTCTTATACTGCTAAGTAAACTTCAAGTTTATAAAATCTTGAAATGGGTAAGTATTCATTTTTCTGGCAAGAGTTGTAAAGTGATATACAGTTTATAGCATAAAAAAAGAAGAGGAAATGCTAGAGCTACTTTTTGTCAGACCCAAATGAAAGGAGCAATGATCCATCAATTTAAGATTATTTTAGAAACAATCTACAATCCAGTGCTATAGATGTTGAACCCCAGACCAAAAAGAAGAGGTGGGGGGGTGGAGAGAAGAAGGGGGAGAAAAATAAAACCAAAAACCCCAATCCTATCAGAGAGCTATGTGCTAGGTAAGTTTTTCCAAAAGTGAGCTGAATTTCTAACTCAAAGAAATTTTAATTGCATAAAATCACAACCAAAAAAAAAAAAAAAAAAAAAAAAAAACCCAAAAGACAGAAACTGAAAGAGAGCTTTATGAGACAACTAAAAGTTAAGGTGGAATTAAGAAGACCAAAGCATTTAATAATAGTCTCAGTCCAATAAGATATACGAATGCAAACTTCTTTTAAGTTTGTGCTTTGCTGTTACCATAGTGACTTGCAAAGGACATTGAGAACCACCTAATTGCCTGCAGGACAATTCTCAAGTTATAGAGGTGTATTATAAATGTTCTTCTCCCTATCTGTGGAATGCTGTGATTTTTTTTTTTAACATACATAACTTGAGAATGGCTTTATTGGAATGAAAAACATGATGGTAAATGTATTCTTGCCATCAGGTCACACCTGGCTTTCAAAATATAGCTCAGCCACTGCATGCAAAATGTTAATTGTGACTTTGACCACTTAACTGAAGAGAGGCTGTTAAAAATAGAATAAATTTTCAATATGCTCAACTTATGTTTCTTATGTGCTGTAACTATTTTGGAGGGATACATGCTAACCATATGCTTGCCTACCCTCAAATTTGCACAAACTATACTGCTGTCTGCACTGGCCTTTTTATAAGAATTGGAAATTATCAGAAATTTCACCTTATCCCTTAAAGTGTTAGTTGTATGTCAGAATAATGTTTAAATATTACAAAATTGGGAGAGCCTTTATGAAGTGTTTTTACATTTAACATCAATGTGTTTCAAGGCGACTGTTCACAGATGATTCAGCCACTTTTATATGTCAATCTATAAAGCAATCAGCTTAAACTAATTGTAGCCTTCAATTTTATATCTAGATATTATATCATTATTATTTTCTAAAATAAGCTTAAAACCATCATCCTAAATGGAAGTTATTGCTATATTTTGACATTTTCCTTTTAAATAATCTTTAAAGCCATGCATATATATAATTCTTTCAAAGCACATTATAGAAAAGGAGACTTATGTAGCAATTGCATATTGATAACTAACATGCTCTGATTTTTTTTTTATTTATTGAACCACTTTGCACTAATTTCAGTGCAGAAGACTGAAACATTTTCAATTATTTACTTGTTTCACATTTATATTGTTAGACATTATGGAAATGTCCTGAAGCACATTTACAACAATATTCAGATTATCTAATAAGATATAAGAACTGAAAAGTTAAAAAGTGAATAGCTCATAGATTTCAATTAATGACCTATTTCTAGTTGAAATATGTATTCTGTAAGGTAACAACAATGACAAATGGAAATATCAGAGCCAAACCTCTGACATACTATATACCAAAAAGGAACATTCACATTACTTACTACTTATTGAATGTCTTATATGTGCTAATCCCTGTGCTTCAAATATATCAGTGTTCTAAAAAGCAGATTTAAAAATCAGCCTTAACCTTTTTTATTATAAAATAACATTATTCCATTTAAAAAACATTTGAAAAATTTATTAGAAAATAATTTTTAAAAAGCATTGATAATTCGATGTAAGCATTTATTGTTTCATAAAAATTTATAGGTACCCACCACTTGCTGGACACCATTCTGAATGTTGGGGCAGTTGCAATGAGTGAAATAGAGTCATTGCCTAGATTAAGCCTGCACAGTCCTCCCTATCCAGAGGTTTCACATCTGTAGATTCCATCAAGTGCAAATTGAAATTACTGGAGGAAAAACCTGTGTTTGTGTTGAATATGCATAGACTTTTCCTTGTCACTTTCTCCTAAGCAATATGGTATAACAACTTATTTGCACAACATTACATTGTATTAAGTATTATAAATAATCAAGGAATAATTTAAATGATTCAAATGATGTGCATAGGTTATATGCAAATATGATATAACTTTACAGAAGGGACTTGAAGACCCATGGAGTTTGGTATCTGTGGGGGATTCTGGAGCCAATTCTCCTGGGTATTCAGGAGCCATTAATCTTGTGGGAGAAAACAGACAACCAATATTATACTATTCACAAATGGGATTTCAGGTGCTGAAGTACTTGGAAAAAAAAAAAAAAACTAAGAAGAGAAGTTGTAGTTCTTCCACTGATCCTGGGGATACTTTTAAAAATCCTGATGGCCCAGAAAGTGTCCTCAGAAATTCCTGTCTTCTTAGTATGGGCAGGGCCTGGCTGCTTCCACTTCCAAGTAGTACCCTAATAAACAGAGAGTGCTGAAAAGTGCAGATAGGATGCTCAGAGAACACACCTTAAGGAAGGAAGTCCTGCTTAAATGCACAAATCAGAGGAAGGAGAATTCCAGGCTGGATTTAGTAGGTACAATGCCTCAGTGGTGAAGCTGTGCTTGGTGATTTGAGAAGCAGGGAACAGCATATAGTGTGGTTGCATGCCAAGAAGAGAGAGGAAGGAGGTAAAAGATACTGTGAGGGACTGGGGGGCCTTGGCAAGGATTTGGGATTTAATTCTAAATGTGATATTCTCGGGATTTGAGCAAAGGAATGACATTACTAACGTTTAGATGATGCAAATGTTTATATAATAATATAAAAAGTATATAATACTCTATATAATTTTCTTTATTTAATACTTTTTATGTAACTCTGTATCCATCATTTTCACTTCTAACATGAATAATTCTATGTCATATGTATGTTATATATTTACATAATATATACATATAAAATATGTATAATACATATTAGTCATTACCTCATGTGAGACAGAATGGATTATTCCCTATGATTACTTCGAATAAGTAAGATTGTAAATTAATAAAAATATTTCCATTTACTCTTTTTTGCAAATTTTGGAGCATTTGCAACCAGGGGCAAATCTAGTTTTCCTCCCCTCCCAACCACCCTGAGGTATTTTGCAAAATGGAGAAATTTTTGAAGGTTATGACTGGTTGAGATGGCAAATTGCTAGTGGCATCCAGTGGGCAGAGGCAAAGGATACTGCTAAACATTGTAAAATACTCAGGGCAGTCTCCTACAGCGAAGAATCATCAGGCTTAAAATGATAACAGTATGCTAGGCATAGTGGTACACACCTGTAATCCCAGCAACTTAGGATGTGGAAACAGGAGTATACCAAATTTAAGGCCAGCCTCAGCAACTTACTGAGACCCAGTCTGAATATAAAAATAAAAAAAGGGTTGGGGTCGGGGTAGCCCAGTGGTACAATGGCCCTGAGTTCAACCCTAGTGCTAACAGGGGGAAAAAAAAAGGCGTCAAGAGTAGTACTGTTGAGAAACCTTGCCTTAGGGTGAAAAAGTAGATCCATGGTTCTCCAGCATTTCTGATCATGAGAGTAATTGGGAACACATACTGAAATGGAGATTGCTGGGCTTCCAGATTTTTGGTTCAGCAAGTCTGTGGAGGTAAATTGCACTCTCCCAAGTTCCCAGGCAGTATACACACTCCTGCTGGTCAGGACCCACACCTTGAGAACCAGCAAGGATGACTGAGTCCTGACTCTTGTTTCTTAAGACGTGATAAGATGTGGGAAGGCCTATTAATCTTGTTAATATCATTATAATTTGGTATTATTCTTTAAAAAGTAATTACCATAGGTGCTTCTTTGAATTTAGGAAATGGAGAAGTCAACAAAAGCAAGTAAGCAGTTGCATGCATTTCCCCTTTTGTGAGTATCTCCTCCCCCTTTCCTATTGAGAATGTATACTTTTGTGGGTTTAATCAATTTTATTTATTGCATAAAACAAAATTAATGCATAGTTTTAAAATATATAATAATAAAAAATTAGATTATCTAGAGTAAAAAGTAAAACTCCCCTTGTATCCTAATGACTTCCTTCATAATAACTATAATTAACAGATGGGTGCTCCCTCCAGAGAGTTTTTACTTACCTGTTTATTCATCTGCCAGCTTATCTATTATCTATCTGAATAAATAATTTATATAAGATAGGTATATGATTATATATAATACATATGTGTAATTTTTCCTTTTTATAAAAAGTGAAATAATAAAATAAATTATGATATAATTTTTTCTCTTAACTATATATCACAGGCATCGTTCCAAGTCAGTACATATAAAAATATCTCATTCTTTTTAAACAGTTGTTACATTTCATAGCATGGAAATACCTAAATGCATTTAACCATTTCCCTGCTGGTGGTCTTTCAGGATGTTTCTAATTCTTTGCAATTAAAGACAATACTACAATGAACATCCTCGAATCTATTGATTTCTGAGATTTTATGTATTGAAAAGAGTAATTTTTCAGTATTCTTAATATACTCTCCCAATTCTTTTTTCCTTAATTTTACTTACTTCAATTTTTATCTAGTCATATTTAGTATTATTTCTTTTGAAATTTTTATCCTTATGTTTATCATTATAAAATTCATCATTAAAAGAGATCAGATAAATATCATTAAAGTCATCTCCTAGATTTTTTTAAAAAACAATGTAATTTTTAATACAGCCTCAATTTACCTTATGTATATTTTAGTGGATGAAATGTGATGGTCATACAAATTTATATTTTCCCCAAAGCTAGCTTATTTCTGTAATAACATTCATTAAATAAGCCCCCATCCCCATTGATTTGTGATGCTACCTCTCTTTTGCACAATTTTCTACACTCACAGCTACACATACTTTTGGTACATCTATTCCACTATGATCCCTGTGTGTATTTTAAACTAGTACTTCGCTGCTTAAATCAACGTAACTTTATTATACTCCATCAATATTCCTCTTTCCATTTTTTCTTTATAAGTGAAAAAACTTCCAGATGAAAATTTTCAGATGAACAAAAATGGGACCAAGAAAGATTGTGTAATTAGATCAAAATCATGTAGAAAGTAAGTGGCATGTCTAGATTAAGATGCAGATCTCTGATACTCTGGGATATTGATTTTTTTTTCCCCCTGCAAGGTAGTAAAATCCAAGAATTTTGAGTTTGAAATTAGGAGGCTTCCTAATAGTAAGCCCTGAGGAAGATATGGGAGACACGTGAATCAGTCAGCAAACAGTCTTGGGTGATATATTTCTGATATGTTGATCTCCTAATTAACATCCAAGGCTATATCTACACAGATAACAAGAGTGTTCAGATGGAATAAAAACAAAATTAGTATTTATTACTTATTCCCTCCAGATTCATACAGTTTTTGAAGCTTTTGAAGCCATTCATTTCCATTGTGAATGGAAATGATAAGAGAATTTCAACTATAGCTTCTCTTAGGTGTTTCCCTTGAGGATTTTTTAGCCACTGAACCACATGCCCAGCTCTTTTTTATGTTTTATTTTGAGACAGGGTCTCCCTGAGTTGCTTAGCGCCTCACTAAATTGCTGAGGCTGGCTTTGAACTTGTGATCTTTTTGCCTCAGCCTCCTGAGCCTCTGGTATTACCGTATCCGGCTCCCTTAAGTTTTAAAATGGCTTTGGATATCCACATCTGACCAGCTCAACATCAAAAGAAGTCTTAATTTTGTTTCCCTGAGCTCTGCTGATATACCAATAACCACCCATAATATCATCATCCTGTACGACACTGCTCAAGAGCACATAGAGGAGACAGGCTATGAAATAGATCATCACATTCTGGGGGTATTTTTTAGGAAGAAAACAGTTATAATAGGCTAGTATTGTCTACCTGAGTTTTCCCAACCTAACAGTTTAGTAATAGTAATAGTAACATTTTATTCAGAGTATCGAGTGTGGCACATGGATCAGCATTAATTAAGCCAAACAGAGTAATGCGCCTAATTATATGATATTAGTGGGAAATATAGTACTTAAATATTTAAATATTTGCCTCATTATGTTAGATAAACCTAAAAGTAATACTATCTGTATGCAGAGTCAGAATTCTTCAACCTCTCTTTTATTTTTCTTTTTATGAGTGAAGAGTTACTTTACATCCATTAAGAGCATCTACATAATATCCTTGGCAGTTTTCTGGAAAGTTGTCTCCTTATTTAAGAGGTTCCAGAACATTTGAAAGAGAATCAGTCTCAGTTTTGGTATCATCATTCTTTGGTCCATTCTTAATTTTACTTGCTGAGGCCGGGCAAGGTGGCACATGCCTGTAATCCCAGAAGATTGAGAGGCTGAGGCAGGAGGATTGGGAGTTCAAAGTCAGCCTCAGCAATTTAGTAAGACCCTAAGCAACTCAGTGAGACACTGTCTCTCAATAAAGTACAAAAAAGGGGGGGGGGCTGGGGGATGGGGCTCAGTGGTTATGTGTCCCTGAGTTCAATCTGCAGTACCAAAACCAAAACAAAATTTTTTTTTGTTTTTTTTTTTTAGATACTTTCTATGGTGACTTGACTTTGAGAGGGACCCTATAAGCCTCATCAAGCACCATGGTAAATGTGCAGAATTAGGTGATTCTAAAAGGAAGTGTGAAGGACTGAGGTGTTTGGTTTGGGAAAAAGCAGCTAGGGAAGCCAGGTTGACTGAAGGCAGACAGCCATGGTGTTGAAGGAAAAGCAGTTTGCCCTGTAGTTCTATTAATAGAACTGGTCCAGAGACAGGTCACCTTTGTATGAACTTAGTCTTGTGAAAATACAAAAGGTGGCTTCAAAACAGTAATGGTTTCATATTTATTATAGAAAATTTATTTAGAAAAAATTATTTAGAAAATGCTGACAAGTCAAAGCAAGAAAATAAAAGTCACTCATAATTCTACCACTCAGATACAATGTCTACTAATATTTGGTATAAATTTTCTTCTATAAATACTGGAGCAGTAGTAGAAACATCATTTCAAAGTTGTTAAATATTTTACACATAAAATGGCCATGAGTTCCTATCAGGAGAAGAATTCAGCCAGGACTTTTGAGATTCCTGAATTAGATGGTAGGTTGAATGACTTTTGAAGAGTGGTTTGGGCTTCCAGATTAATGATAAGAGAATGCACATACTGGAAAAGTCAAAGTACCACTTGAGAAGAAGTAGGATAATATATAATAACTAATTGCTTCAATACAAACAGTTTTAAAAGAAAAAAATGTAATAACTAAGGTATCTGCCCCACCCTTTCTTATACTTCTTGTCATTCTCTAGGATTTAGCCAGCAGCATTTATGGCTTCAATAGAGGGGTGAGACAGCAGAAAGGCAGATAAAGTGCTTTTGATTTTTGCAGCGCAGGTATTTGAATTGCAAAGGACTGTGCCTTTGAGTTTCAAAAGCCTACATGCCAAAGAACTCAGAGCCACAGTCAGCATAAGGTCTAATCCCCTAATTGCAGATTGGAGGATCTATGATGAACCAAGCTACCCCGCTACTGCCAGACTAGGGAAAGATTTTCTGGACTAGGGGAGGAGACCCAAGGAGACTTGAGACTTTGATGAGGTCTCATGAAAGTGGCTCAGTTCCAAGTCTTTTTACTCTCCCTTCCTGCATATGTAGGCTGTTAAAAGGTTTGAGATTTCTGAGATAAGATATATCCAGATATTTTTCTCCTAGGGAAAAACCTAGTGATATAGCAAGATTCCAGAGTTTCCCATGCCAAGTATATCAGGAACAATTAAATAGAAATTGCTGCCTGGTAGAGATAGGCAAAGGTGGCCTAAGGGATTTACAGAATATTGTATCACATGAAGAGTGAGTGACTGAAACCCAGACCCAGATCAGAAGCTGGAGATAATGACTGAAACCAGAAAGGAATGAGCCCTGTCCTACAGAGGTGGCAAAGTCAGCCACTTTCTGCTCTGTTATTTCTGCTCTGTTAATCTGCCTTATTATCTTTCTTTAGCAGTATGTAAACATCTCAGGAACAAGATCTTGGTCTGTTTCTGCCTAGTGCTGTATCCCCAGACCAAGGTTTGTATTTGGCTCATAGTACTAGGTGCTCAATAAATATTGGCTGAAATATCATATAAACAGATGCCCTCCCTGCCCTTGCCTCCAGACTTCCAGAAAACAAAACAAAACAAAACAAGAGCAATCTGCAAGATAATCTGAATTGATTGAAAGGTAATAATAATAATAATGGGTTTTTGAGAAAGAAATTATATTCTTGCAAACTGAGTTTTTTATCTGCTCTGAGAAAACTAGAACATGAAGCTAGAAATTAAGAAAGAGATTATTTCTTGAGGCTTTGTTAAGGAACTGTAACTGTTCAGTGTCTTTTCCCTTCCTATATGATATATGATGATCAGTTTCCAGCATGTACTCAGTTTGAAAGAAACTGGAAAGATTAGAATAGAGTGTAATTTTTCATCTGGTTTATACTTTAGATGGTTTGAAATTAAAGATCATGAAACTATTTTTCTTGGCCATCTAAAATATGACCTTCACATTCTATTTTAGGTAAAATGTTTGAAAATTTTCAGAAATACAAACACTTTCACAACATAGTCAATACTTTGCTCAAAGATAGAAAACTATTTAATTTGCCTTCACACATACAAATTTATTGTGCATACTGTGATAGAGAAATTAAAAGAGAATTTCTGAGTATGTCCTTATAAATATAGATGTTGGGTTAACCTGATTCTATCACCCTGGTCACATACATCTGTGATCACCCATTGTAACATGGTCTATGAACAGGATGACATGTCTCATTTTATTTTTTTAGAATCACTACCAAGCATTATACTGGGCCTCACCAAAGCTTAGTATCCAGGCTGCTAAGGGACACTGTTATGTCAATCAATTTGATAGTGATGGTGGCTACTTTGTATCAGAGATGGGCCACATAGAACCCTTTCCAAGGAAAGCCTTCCTGCCTGGTTGTGGTTTTAGCTGATGGCCTCCAGTAGTCTTTCTTTCTTTCTTTTTTTTTTTTTGTTTTTTTTAGGCTTTTTCTCCATTGCAATGTGCCATGCTGCTTAAGGGCACTGAGATCTCACTATCAATATAAAAGCTGGATTATTCCCTACCACTGTGGAACAGCTCTGATCAGCTCTAGGTGCTCCAGAGCTCCCTGTGCATCTGGACAGGGCGTTTTTGGAATCACCAGTCAGTTTAACTTATTTCTCTACTCAACCCTGCTGCCATCTCCTCTTCTCTCAGGGAATAAACTTCAATAAATACCTTCCACGTCATACTCTGTTTCAAGGTCTTTCTGAGGAACATAACCTGTCATTGTTATTTCTAGGAATGATCAAAAAATCTAGCAATAATATGGAGATTTGAAGTCAGCTGCTACCTGACTGGTAAAGAGGAATTCAGCAACAGTGGCAGGGGGACTGCCAAGTGATCCTTGCACAATGGGTGACAGCCCAATTGTTAAAACCCTTACTAATGGTGATTCTGGGGTATTATAGCTGTGGAGGAGACTAGCTGGTATAATGCATGAGATATTTAAAAATAATAATGAACCAGGCACAGTGGCACATACGTGTAATCCCAAAGGCTCAGGAGGCTGAGGCAGAAGGATCATGAGTTCAAAGCCAGCCTCAGCAACTTACTGAAGCCCTAAACAACTCAGTGGGATCCTGTCTCAAAATAAAATACAAAAACAAAAGGGTGGGGGGGGGTGGGAATGTGGCTCAGTGATTAGAGCACCACTAGGTTCAATTCCCAGTATCAAAATAAATAAATAAATAATGGAAAATGTGGATAGAAACTACAAGATCAATGAAACTGAAGAGCTCTTTCTTTGCACCACCAATACTCTACAAAAATTTGTGATTATAGGAGGCTTTCCTCTCTAAATTAAGGATGACTATAGGAGAGCATATTACAGAACTAAGTTTACTGATAGCAACAGGGATCCTAAGACACTGAAATAATATAGGCTAGGTGATGGGGCTTAATTGTTAGAAGCAGGTAGACATAATTTTAATAATAAGCAGCAGAACCTGAGGGGACGCCAAGAGGACCTGATTCACAGAGTCATGAAGATGGTTAATAGAACATGGCATTCTCAGGAGCAAAATAAACAGGCAGCTACTAAGGATGCTCTTCTGTTTATATCACTGTATCATAATTATCCACCCAATTGCAATATTTTAACTGCTTTCTGGGCACTTGGGCTTCTTAGGTCCAGGGACCATCAGTCAAGGTAAGAGTCATTACATAGGCAGATGTAATTAACCTGATCAAGTGAAGGAGGTAGGACTGCTGTTACACAACAAAGACAGGGAACAGCATATGTGGTACTCAGATGGTCCACATGGGGCCTCCACATCCTCTGCTGCCCAGCTGTAGTTGTGATGGTTGATGGGCAGGGCAGAAATTCTTTCCTGAGAAGACATGGGGAACATTGGACACCTTGTGGATGAGGGTCTGAGTCACTGCACCTCTTCAGCCATCACGACTAGCAGAAGCCATCACTGAGGGTAAAGGGAAGGAACTTAGATTAGTTAGTGGGGGAATAAGACAATGAGCTGAGCTGAGGTCTAACTTCAATTGTTGGTCTTTTTATTCATCCTTCTAAATTTTTCTTTTTTCTTAAAGACTATATTTGGAAGAGGGACTCCTGAAGTCCTGGGAGAGCTACTTCCTAAACATACATAAAAAAAGGTACAAAGGGTAGACTATGGTGGTCATGAGATATGCTGCCTGGGTCTGTCTTTAAGGAGGGACTGTGGTCAGATGCTAGAAGTTCAATCAGCAGACAGCTCCAGTTATCAGCCCTATAGGGCTGGCTCCTTGGAGATGGTTCATGACCAATGACTGATGGCAATGACTGTACAAAGGTCAAGCCATTTTTGGACCTGGTAACAACTGTGTTGTGCCTAGATGCTCCAGAGCTCCTATAAGCTGTCCAGATTTTGTTGAGCCCACATCACAGACTTTACATTCTTCCCCACCCTGCTCCACCTCTCTTTCCACTAATGTTAATAGATACCTATCCCATGTTAATACATAACCTGAGCCATGTTAAATTCAACCTGCATCCGCAGCCATAAGCTCTAGGAAATCAGAGCATCTAATGGAAAGAAAATGGATTTGTGAAAGAGAAGACTTGGAATTTCTTGGTCATTCCTTTCCACTTTGAATTCATGCTGTAACTTCAACAAAGCTAGATAAAACCATCATGCTATATCTGTATAGTACTTTATATTTTCCAAACTTGTTCTGGTCACTGTAGGGCTGGGAGTCTCTATACACTGTGCATGTTAATATCTGTGGCTTGTTCAAAAGTGTGTCAAGGTCTGGGACTCACCCACAGAGACTGTTGCATTGGACTGCAGTGAGGCCTGAGTGTTTTAAAAGCTCTGCATGTGATTCTGTTGTCTATGGGGGGAAAGAATCACTGCTTTAGGGAAAAGCAGCAATTTGGAATCTCAGAATCTTAAGCTCTTGTTCTATGGGTGGTGATAGAAGAGTTCTATCAGTTCTTGGAGCCTCAGATTCCCCATTTAGAAAGTGAAGTTAATGGCTAAAAGGACCCATGGATTCTTAGATTAAAAGTTTGTGAAAACCCTTTGCAAATTAGAGAAAAGTTAATTTTTCTTACATGTGATTGATTACCTTTGCTTCTGTTGACTGTTATTTTATAAAGGAAGAAAGGGAGATGAGGACTAACTGGTTTTCCACTCTGACTAGAACCTTTCAAAAAGGGAAGAGATTCTAATTTGAGAGTCTAAGGTTGAGGCCCAGATGTTTAGTTTCTAAACAGCTTCACAGATGAACCCGGTGCATGGCTAGGTTTGGGGACTTCTTGGTTAAACAATTTCTGTAGAGTTTTGTGTACGCTTACCCACACTTAGTTTTCACTTTTCCCCATATTGCCTACATGGAAGTTATATAATAGTACAGATAAAAGGTACTTTGAATTTAAAAATATTATATAATTATAATATATTATGATTATTAAGTGTTAAAATAATTACTCCTATCCCATTAGAGCTAAATTAAATGATTTGTGATCTTTTAGTAAGTAAAGGGTGAAACTGTAGGTAACATAAGCTATATTTGAGATTACATAAACCAAGCATAAATTAAACAATGTGACACCAGGGCTGAAATAATGTAAGCAAGCACCCAATGAAACATCTAAATGAATTCAGAGTAGAGTAACACGCTATTACCTACTGCTATCCTGTCTCAAACATGCTGACTTAATGTGGCATCATGAAGGAAGAAAATGCAAGGAAAATAGAGAAACAAAGATCATTTTAGTATGATCATGACAAGGCCATTCATATTTCTCTTATAGCCTGGAAACAATTTCATACTTATTAGAAGATGTGACCTTTAAGTGTTCCTTACTTGCACAAAGACAAATTTTCTAGAAGTCCCATGTTAGCGGGTGGAGTCATCTGTCCTGCCAGCTTTCGATTGGAGGCTACTGCAGGGAGAATGCAGACTGGAGTTGAGCAAATGTGTTACTTATTCTTTACATTTCCAGACTTTGGGGTAAGCTCTCTTGACAGCTCCCTGATTTCTTTAACACAGCAAATCTTTAATCAGTCTAGATATGTTAAAATGTGATTTTTACAGTGAATTGACCTGAGTTGAGTACTTGAGTTGAAATGTGTATTTTTTTTCCCCCTCAAAAGCTGACTTGTAGGGGGAAAAAAAAATCAGATATTCTATGATATACTTTGCCTTAGTGACAAGATGTTTTGGGGGAAATCATCCAAGCTTGAAATAAAATCTTTATTGAAAGTAATTCTACATTCATGCCAGTCAGATACATTGTCGGATTAGACCAGATATCCCAGGGGGAAACTACGGTATATGCACCAGGCAGAGTTGATTATTTGGACCTCCTGTCAGTTTTTAACTTCCTGACAATGGCTGAAGCATTCACAGCCGCCACAACTCTGTTTTCATCTTTATTTTGAGAGAAAGTTAATACACTTTACCTTAACTACGCCAAATGTACTGGAAAATAACTCGGTAATAAGATATACCCCGCCTACCTAGTAATATCTGTGTGGAGAGAGCATTTAGCTGTGCATTTAAAGGAAACAAATACAAGCAGCAAATGACTGAAAGATATTGTGATTATTTTTTCTGCTTGAACTTTAAAATTTTCTTGCCAAAGCCTCCTGTGTGCCGTCTTACAACCAGTGTGTATGTATAACCATAGGGCCATATAAATGGCTTTCATTGCAAATTCCCATCAAATGGCAGGGCAGCCTCTTTCTTTCCTATTAGATTAATTCAGTTATCAATGTGATTTGGTGTCAAAAGAAAGACACAGGTGTGCCAGGTGACATTTGTTTCCACTTAGAGAATCACAACAGCTTAGATGTCACTTTTGAAAAGGTTATATAATTGCTTTTTTGGACATAACACTAATCAAAGAAGAGAGAAAAAAGGCATAATTTCAAATGTAAAATTATATTTTGATTTATTGTGAAGACAACACAGTGCTATGATTGTAAAGGAAATGAAAAGACATTTCCTAGAGTAGATATTCAATAATTTAACATTCAATTGAAAATTTGCAACTTAATTTCATAAATCTCATCATTTGGTTGTGTATTCTAAAATTTACTTCTCTCATGTCACCAAAGAACAGAAGCAAGAGGGTGAAATAGGCTTCAACTTGACTAGAGCTTAAAGAGTAAAATGATACGTTAGTTGAAAATTACAACATAATCTACCAACGAAGTCTCAAGGCAGAAAGAACACATGTTCTGTAAAACACATTTCTTAACCTGAGAAATGCATTGGTGAAATAAGTTAAAATTTATGTTGAAAAAATTTTGTTTTTAACTTATAAAAGATCACAAATCTTCTTCAAAAGATGAGTGGCTAAACAAATATGGTTTATCCATACAACGCAATATGATTCAATGGCAAAAGGAAATGAGCTATCAAACCACAAAAAGTCCTGAAGGAACCCTAAATGCATGTTGCTAAGTGAAAGGCGCCAATGAAGTGATTCTAAGTGCATAACATTCAGGAAAGAGAAAAACTGTGGAGACAGCAAAGGATCAGTAATGTCCAAGAGTTTTGGGGAAGAGAGAGGTGAATAGATGGAGCACAGGGATTTTGATGGTCGTGAAACTGTTGTTTATGACATTACAATGGTGCTTATTTTCGTTGCATGAAAGCTCTGACAACTTTCATTAATCATGAAGTCTCAATATTGTTTGGGTTATGCACACTGACGCAAAATGCTGATGACAGGGAAACTTTGTGTATGTACTGGGGGAAGAAGAGGTATATGGAGACTCTCTGTACTTCATGCTCAGCTTTGCTCTAAGCCTACATTTTATCTGAAAGACAAAATTTATTTAATTTTTAAGAAGCAAAAATATAAAAAGGTAATGAAATATATTTCATCCATTTGGGGTCCAGTGGTCAATTTACCTGGCCATCTATCTTTAAGGTCACACACATTTGAATCATTTTTAATTGAATTATTTCTGATTTTATCACCATATCCATGCCATTCACCCTACTAAAAACAAAATAGAAACGTTTTTTTTTTTACTAAGAAGCCTTTAGGAATCATATTCTCATCTCTTAGTTATTTGCTTTCTTGGCA
This sequence comes from Marmota flaviventris, assembly GCF_047511675.1. Taxonomy (NCBI): domain Eukaryota; kingdom Metazoa; phylum Chordata; class Mammalia; order Rodentia; family Sciuridae; genus Marmota; species Marmota flaviventris. Next base: position 85,944,359 of record NC_092508.1, read on the forward strand.
TTAAAGCATTCATATTGTATTGCAAAGTTGTTGACATGTTTTATTTTTGTCTCTAAGTTATTTCATGCACACGTTTTATCTCTCTCATTAAACAGTAAAATAGTGGAGTTTAGGTAGCATAGTACCTCTAGCTTTCCTCCTATTTTTGCTTGCAGTAGAAAGTTTGAGCATTCTGTACTTTTTGTTATTACAAATAGTTTTATGCTGCAAGTGTGGCTAAACAGGTTGAGCTTTTGTTCCAGATAAGGGAACTGGATTGAATTAAATATTTTTCTATCTGCAGTCAGAACAGAGCTGGCCCCAGATATTCTTTGTCATTTTCTCTTTTAAGTCCAGGAGGGAAAGCGGAGTTCAGTCAGGGAAGATGTTGAGTCTTTCTTTTCTACGCCATTCCTTTCTTTCTCCCCCTTTCTTTTTTTCTCTTTTAACTTTCTTTGAAAAAAAATTATAGAGGATGACTGGAGAATATAATTTGGAAATGCAACAGTATTATATGACATTTAGAGGGATGGGCGGGTAGGGAATTCAGTACGTGCAAAATATCATCTTTGGATGTTCTACTTTCAAAATTTTTATGAGTTAGTGTGAAATTACTTTAGGTTAAGGTGTCAAAAATAGAATGCAGGAATCATGAGGTTTGGTTTCAAAAGTCTTGGCTCTTTACAGAAAATGTCTGCATAATCCAAAGGAGAGTCTACACAAGATAAAAATTTAAATGATGTCATAATCTAAATGAGAATATATGCAGAAGAGAATGTCTAAATAATCCATTCCATGACCCATAGACTTGTATGGAGATCCAGGAGACCACCATTGGAACTTGGACAAACACAGTAATTCAATAAAGCTTTAGCTTCATTAGTGCATGTGACTGGAATGAAAGATCAGCTAGTACAAGGAAATGGACACCTTGTTTTTCTCTCCTGGCTTTACTTTTACTATCGCTGGGACTATGGGCATTCACTTAGCCTTCCTCAGCCTCAGTTTCCTTATTTGGAATATCCGACAGTTGGGCTGGAAGAGTTCTAATTTCCTTGTGCTTCAAATTCAATTTTTAACAAATTGAAATACCATTTTCTTCTGCTAACTTGAAATTCAATTTTTAACAAATTGAAACACCATTTTCGTCTGCTAACTTGAAATAATTTGTAAGGAAAGTTGACAAGCTCAGAAACATATTGCAGGCATAGCCCTCAATTGCAAAATAAGCGAAACCTGAATTGTAAGGCATTTGTAGTACTATCTTGCATATATATATGTGTATATTTAAAATATATGTTTATGCATACTTTATATATTATATGTGTGGTGTGTATATAAATCTTTACTATAAGATATACATTTATTTATTAAAATAAAGAATGAAACAGAAAGGCAGACACCAGAGATTAAAAAAAAAAAAACAGACATGAACCTTCTGTTTTCTTGGAAGCATAAGGGCGTGCCTGAAGTCCTTATTTTCATTTTCATAATACCTAGGAAAGAATGGTGGCATTGGATGAAGAGACTTCTATCTGGAGACAGCATGGTGGCTGTCTGCTCCCTGGGGAAGTTGAAGCCTCCATATGAAAGGATGATATGATTAATTAATGATGCCTATATGGGCTTGGGAATGGAGGACTGTGGCACCTGTGCCAAGAACATGCCATTCTGTGGAAGAGTAATTTCAAAAGGAAACTGCATACCTATACAGAAGTAATATGAAGTGTTCCTGTATGAGAAGGAGTCTGGGAACTTGGGAGGCAAGCTGCTGGTGCATTTGACCCACATTGCTCTTAAGAAGTGAGCACAGAAAGAGAGGAAAATATAGCTGGATTGGGGTGTGAAAAATGGTGACTTTAGGACATATCACAAGAAATTTATGATGATGGATATTTAAAATAGAATTTTAAAAATCTATACAAATGAGATACATCTCAGAGATCCTTTCAGGTTAGTACATATAGACCAGCTTCTTATTTAAAAAAAAAATTACAACCTTCATACTAAGTATTTTTAAGAAACTCAGTTCCCCGTAGATGTACATTCACCTCTCCCATATTTTGTTGACTTCTTATTTATCAAAAGACCAGATCTGTCTGTGGTGATATATGCATATTGAAGAGTCAATTAAAGGACAACCATAGTCTTTCAGTGGTCACGGAGATCTACTAATGTCAACCATTAAGTGATGATTTTATTGCAATAGTGATTATATATAGAGAGAGTACAGGAGATGTACAGAGCTGCTGAATAGAACAGGGCTGACGGAGTCTATTTTGTGTTTATGCATTTGCAGTCTTGGGTGGTGCCTCACTGAAATGCCTTATCTAGGAGGATTACTGATATCACAACACTCCTGATTTATTGAAGCTCAATTAGGTTAAGCAGCTTGGTTCACTTCGATTGGATAAAAAAAGTCTCTTGTTGAATTTGAATTCTTGCTTTGCAATGAACACAAACTCACTCATTATTACTTATGGAGCTTTTCTTTATGGATGAAGTGTTTCTCAGCCAAGTAGCAGTAGTCACCCAGCTGATGACCATAAGGAAAGGCAAACACTGTCAGTAGAATAACATCCTCAGCCAAGTGTTTATGTTGGATACATATACAATACAGAACTGTTCCTGACTAATGAGATGAAGTGGCCTCCCCAAGTCTCTCCTTTTGTATTCTTTCTTGCCACCCATGTGTTGAGCGAGATTTTCTCAGGAACTAAGATCCACCCTACAAGTAAGTTCTGCTTCTTTGCAAGCTGGATTTATTCTTTCTAGTTTCCAACTTAACATCATATATCAAAGAGCTCTGAGTGAACTATAAATACAATTGTGATGCGGCTGTTAATGCAGCTTCCAGGGGTGATTAATTTATGTAGAGTGTATTTTAAACAATGAAATAATGTGGATAATTTGATATTTCTAAATGTTGTCTTTTAGAGTCCTTTGTTTATGCTTTATTTCTAAATCTACTGGTTATATTCTCAATAAAGTTTTTTCTCCCCATCCCATCCCCACAGGTGGGAGAATATCTCAAACTTCCTACTAAGAATTTTATTTTGTTTCTTCGCCTTGCTTCAACTTTCCTTGCTTTCAATGATCTTTAACCTAAAAGCTGGAATTTTCTCCTCAGTTGGCTGAAATAACGTTTACTAGAATTTTTCTGACCAGAGATCCCTTGGTATGTTTCAGACTGCTGGGGCAGGGGAACAAGCTATGGGTGCCCTAGGACTGAGGGGAAGCCAGGTAAGTCTGGCCAAAAGCTGGTTCAGTCCAGAGTGTGGCTCTCAGGGCAGAAAGAGGCCAGCACCGAGACCATCAGAAACTCAGCAGCACAGGTTGGTTAAGTATTTTAAGAAAGGCCACAGGCAGGGGTTGAATAATATTTTAGAAACAAAATGCTAACTGTACAATCCTCTATGACACCATCAGCAGGGACTTCCTTTCTCCTGAGGGAGATAGCACAACTCTCAGTAAGGTCTCTGCCTCTGCATTTCTGCACCTCAATGGCTGTCTGGAGAGCCACTTGCTCTCTGATAGGAAGCTAATGCATGTTCAATCTTTGCATTGTGTCACCAAGGTATATTATCTTATTTCTCCTGTCAACAAGTTTATGAGACTGGTACCATTATTATTGCCCATTTTAAAAATGAAAAACTTGAGGCTTATGGAGATGACTCGCTGTCATGCTGAAAGAGTTGTGCTAAGATCTACACCCAGGTTACCTGGGTCTAGAATCTGAACTCTCCTTATATGGTGGTCTATCTGTCCTTCCTGTTGCCTGTTTGGTGTCTCTGTTTGCCATTCTTTTCTGTCGGCCACTGGGCTTTTTAATTCCCAATCAGATATCCTATCCGTTGTCTCTATACCCCGAGCTATGAGCCAGTCTGTCCCCCTCCTTTCCCCAGTCCCAGCTCACTTAACCCCAGCCTGGGTCAGAGCCCCAGGCCCCTTGCTTTCCTGGCAGGAGAATAAAGACAGCTGGCAGTGAGAAAAGCCTGTGAAGGAGAATCTGAGCACAGTGGTGGTTATGGCTTTGCTGCCTGAGAACTCCCTCTGTCAGGGAACCGCACTGGCTTCCCACACTTGCTACATGGACAGATGTTTTCAATTATTATCACTGACAAGCCTCCAGGCCAGGTTCCTTTCTGATTGGCTGTCACTGGACTCAGAGGGGAATAAAGGAAACTGAGGCTAGGACACAAAACACCTCAGTCATCACTTTAATCATGTTTCTCTAAAGCAACTGGTTGAGTTGGACAGTTCACTCAGAATTGGAATCCTTTCGTAAACACAGACTCAATTTCCTTTTAAACCTTTCTTTCATTCTGGTTTCAATTTTTCTGCCAATAGTCCTTTTGACATTGTAAGAGAGTGAGACATTTGTCATTTCTTTACCAATTCTTTCCTTTTGTTGTTCTTCCAGAGTTTTGGGTTCATACCAGAATATAGTGGGAATTATGATTTAGAACAATTTAACTTGATATTATTAGACTTCTAGACTTGGCCTTGCACAATCATCTGCAAAAATGACCTACGTCTGATGAGAAGATTCTGGCAGCATCCATCTGCAGTAATGTGGGAAACTCCCCACCTGAAGTCCAAAACCACTTTTCAAGTCTTCTTTGTACCAACACCAGGGTTTGCATCTCACCTCACCTGCATCACTGAGACCCTTTGTGATATCACCTTTATAGGTAACGATTGAATGTGACATAGTTACCCTGATTCCATTTTTTACCCTCTCTGGTATATCATACAGAGGCCCAGTGACTAGTTTATCCCAAGAGATATCTAACAAAGCATTGGCATGGACAGTAGCAGAAAAGGATGTAGACATGTCTCTCAGAAGCCTCCCTGATAACTCTCTCCTCTAAGTGCCCTCTTCTTCAACAGGATCAGTTATCTCATTGTTTATTTCTCCCTTTCTGTTTCCATAAATTAAAAGGGAAAACCAGATCATCAGGTAGATTAAAGCCTTCTGAGTTCATTTTTATTTCCAATTCTTTATGTCATATATCTGGTTAGAAAAAAATGTATTCAAGATGCTCCAGTGTTTCTGCACATTAGTTTTATGTTCTTTTGATGTCCTGAAATTCCATTTGTGTGTGGTCCTTCTTGCTCAAGTCTCCAAGCTGCCTTGTCTCTGCTGCCATTTTCAAAACAATAGAGGCAGACATGCAAGCGGCCGCATGTATTTGGTAAGATGGATAAAATCTATAGCTTTAGATTCTTAAGGCCCAACTCTCCATTTTAATTTCTGAAAAATGTCTTCTTAACTTTCAATCTAAATTCTTTATTTTAAGCCTAAAGATAAAATATTATCGGATGTTAATTCATCCTTTTCAAAAAAGGCACATGAGGGTTAAAACATATGCTTCCTTCTTCGCTCAGAAAAAAAAAAAAATCCTTCCAACCTTTTTGGGGGGATCACATATAGCTCTAAAACAGCTGAAGCTAAAAACATCAAAGTTGGCATGACTTCAGTTATCACTGAATCAGGAAGATCAAGCCAAGTTTTTGAAGAAAATGGTTGAGCATTTTAAAAATAAAAGAAGTCAAAATGCTCTCTCTGAGCATGCTCAGTGGGAGATCTTAAAATATTTTCTTTAGGTCAGCTTTATTTTGCTCATTTCTTTGGAAATATTTCAACAAACCTCTCTAATTAGTCCTTATTAACATTCACTAATGCCCTAGCCAAGGCCCAAGTGTCTGTCACCTGCCAAGGTGATGTTTTCACCGTGTTTGCCAAGGGACCACTACTGGTCAATGCCGGTGAGTTGCTTTGGTCCTTTCATGTTTTTGTCATTGTTCGGTTCAGTGATTTTAGGTGGGACAAATATGTGGGAGGGGATGAGGGACAGGATGTTGAAACAGTTTCACAATAATAATATGGGGGGTTGAATACAACTGCTAAATACCTGTTTTTTTTTTGTTATTGTTGTTTCAATTTTCTATAAATTTAATATTATGAAAAAATTAGAGGGATGGTTTCTGCATTTGAAAAGCAACAGGCAGTTTAAATCAAGACTCAAACACAAAAATACAGCCCTCACACTGAAAAGTAGATACTATGTTTATCATTTCCTCAAAGGATTTCATTTTCTTTTAAGGCACTAAATAGCTTCTCTGCTGACAGTTTGGGGGCCCACATTTATCTTGCAATAAGACAGTAAACTGTCCCCGCTTTACCTGGGACCAGATCAATTGACAGACCTGGCAGATCGCTGACATTACACTTGTTATCACCACCACCTGACACTATTTCAAGATGTAAATTTCTCAAATGATATCTACAGCCTGGTAAGAATATTGCTTCTTATTGCAATGCACTTTTACTAGTCTCCACACTGTAATTTCAAGAATTTCTTTATAGGAGTTCTCAGTGAAATCCTCCAGTAGCATTTTTCAACTGAGGAAATATTTTGCATGTATAATGGCTCAAGGGAATTGCCATGCTGGTAAGATTACATTTCTACCTGTCACAAAAAGTCAAGAGGTAGATTTTGACATATCTTGTTTATAATATGTAGCCAGACAGTGGTAGCCAGAAGGGTCCACACATACAGGGATAGCCCAGTAGACTATCTGCAAATTACTTTAGATGTATTAGTCCATACCTAAGTTAGAGATCTAATTATGCTCAATCAAGTATACTAGGGAAGATGCTATTTTAATAGCTGGCAGCAAAATCCTACTTAGAGGAGAAAAAATCATCTGCTTTCCTTTCTTGCTTAGCAAAACCTTTTGACAGACCATTTTGGTTGTGAAAACAATTTGAAAAAGATAAACAAATTCTCTGAGTGAAACCCCCAAAACTTGCCTTATTGGGGTTGTGTGCAAAAATTCCCTATAAAAACCTTTATAAAACTATAGTTTTGAGGCAGAGGGCATGGTGAGAAGTTGGAGAGCAAATGGAAAAGACAATCTGTGAAAATTCCTTAGAGGAGTGAGGGGGGAGAATTATGGAGGTGCATTTCAATATGAGAAATGCCTATTATTTATGTTTACATTTTAAATTATCCACTAGCTTGGAAGTGATGTAATCTTTCCATTCCTTGTGAATATTCAGGAAAATTGTACTAATGCTGTGGTCTGGAGTGAATTTTTGGATATAAGGGCAAAGAAACAGTCAAGATAAGGGAACACTGGCCAGTGGTGAGGCATGGATGGGTTGAAGGTTTAGACACCCAAGAAATCAAGCCAGAAATGACTGATAGCCTGAGAGATGCTGGTTTCTAACTTCATCAGAATGGAGAATTGAAATTATTTTGTTTTAATTTCAAGGGGAATGATGCAAATAGACAAAGGGCATTTTCTAAAGTTCTTGGTGCCATTTTTTGGCTTGTCTTGGTTGTACCCAAGTTTTTAATCTTATCATCCTGTCAGCTCATCATTTCCAAGATGTGGCTAGACTGAGCTGTCTGTGGCCAGTTTTTCTAAATGGTCCTTCTGCTTGTGGCTTTAATTCTTGGTTCTGCCTTTAATTTCCCCTTGAGTACGAGAATCTAGCTCTGAACCCCAGCTGGATTGCTAGGGTGCTTGACTCTCTCATCTAATTTTTGCCATCGTCTCCCAAGCTGTTGGCTATTTCTGTTCTTCCAAGTTTACATAAGCTGCATCATTGCCTGTCCCTAAACACAGGTCACAGAACCTTCCAAAACAGTCTGCAGGCAGTTGGATTCTCTTGACTTCATCATGTGGGTCCATCTTCTCTGCTCAAAGCCCTCAGTGGCTTTCTGTTCTTTGTCAGGTAAAATCTTGGCTCCTCCATAGGACACACTATTCCTCTGCTACGTTGGTTCCAACTTTTTTTTCCCAGCTCTCTTCATTCAAAGTTATCCATGACTATTTACCAAAATATTCCTAATTTTCCCAATGAGTTGACCTGGCTGTGCTTTGTAATATTTGTTTGGACCAGTGTGGAGATTTGAACCAAAGAACAGGACAAACTAGTGGCATTTAAACTCAAGAATGCTCCAGTCTGTGCAATTGTAATTGAATGTAAGTTCTTTATAAAACAAAGCATGTGGTTTACATTGTGTAACTAATATAAATCATAGATTAAGAAAGAAAATAAGTAAAAGCAAAAATGATGCTTTTGCTCACAAATCTTTTTTTCTAACCAAAAATATTATAAATCTTTAAGTTGTTGTTTACACCAAAATGTTTGACTGTATAGTGACTACAGAGAATGTAGTTCACAAAAATAATGATATCAGTCCATCACCACGGTGCTTAAACAAAAACCTGGGAGATCTGGCTCAAGTCACCCTGAACAGGAAGCCATCCTGTTCAATGACTGTGTCTGCTGGGGATGCCACTGATTTTGGGGTAAGACAATCCCAATCTTCTTACATCCAGTTGAGGATTGGAATATGCCTTTGCCATTTAGGAACTTAAATGACCTCACAAGTTACCAGTGAAAGGCACATTCCTCCTAGATTTGACTAGTTCTACATGATAGCTTATTTTCTTCTCTGATCATAAAACTTCAAGTTCCTAAGGCACATAATAAACTATATACATAATACTCTTCTCAGCAGAATTACCCACTTACCAATAAGAACTTTAGATTCCAGCTGCTAATGAATATTATATTACCTAAAACAACACAGAATCATTAATCCTCTAAGGTTCCCAAGTTTAAACTATATATACAATAACTGCTTTCCATTTCCTGAATAATATAATGCAATAAACAAATAGGTCTCAAAATTCTTCATGAAATAACCACAAAGGATGAAGAGAATGGCCCTTCATTTCATGCATTTGGCTAGTCACAAGGTCAGGTGTCTTTAAACAAGCAAGTTTTATTTTCTTTTAGATCCTATCCAAATCATAGTGTCATTTAAATTTGTGAAACAAATTTTCATTGTTTCCTTTTTTTTTCTCAGCAAAAGAAACAATAAGAGAGGTAAATAGAGAGCTTACATCCTGGGAACAAATCTTTACTCCTCACACTTCAGATAGAGCCCTAATATCCAGAGTATACAAAGAACTCAAAAAATTAGACAATAAGAGAACAAACAACCCAATCAACAAATGGGCCAAGGACCTGAACAGACACTTCTCAGAGGAGGACATACAATCAATCAACAAGTACATGAAAAAATGCTCACCATCTCTAGCAGTCAGAGAAATGCAAATCAAAACCACCCTAAGATACCATCTCACTCCAGTTAGATTGGCAGCCATTATGAAGTCAAACAACAACAAGTGCTGGCGAGGATGTGGGGAAAAGGGTACACTTGTACATTGCTGGTGGGACTGCAAATTGGTGCAGCCAATTTGGAAAGCAGTATGGAGATTTCTTGGAAAGCTGGGAATGGAGCCACCATTTGACCCAGCTATTCCCCTTCTCGGTCTATTCCCTAAAGACCTAAAAAGAGCATGCTACAGGGACACTGCTACATCGATGTTCATAGCAGCACAATTCACAATAGCAAGACTGTGGAACCAACCTAGATGCCCTTCAATAGATGAATGGATAAAAAAAATGTGGCATTTATACACAATGGAGTATTACTCTGCATTAAAAAATGACAAAATCATATAATTTACAGGGAAATGGATGGCATTAGAGCAGATTATGCTAAGTGAAGCTAGCCAATCCCTAAAAAACAAATGCCAAATGTCTTCTTTGATATAAGGAGAGTAACTAAGAACAGAGTAGGGTCGAAGAGCATGAGAAGAAGATTAACATTAAACAGGGATGAGAGGTGGGAGGGAAAGGGAGAGAGAAGGGAAATTGCATGGAAATGGAAGGAGACCCTCAGAGTTATACAAAAGTACATACAAGAGGAAGTGAGGGGAAAGGGAAAAATAATACAAGGGGGACAAATGAATGTCAGTAGAGGGGGCAGAGAGAGAAGAGGGGAGGGGAGGGGAGGGGAGGGGAGGGGGGGTAGTAGAGGATAGGAAAGGCAGCAGAACACAACAGACACTAGTATGGCAATATGTAAATCAATGGATGTGTAACTGATGTAATTCTGCAATCTGTATATGGGGTAAAAATGGGAGCTCATAACCCACTTGAATCAAAGTGTGAAATATGATATATCAAGAACTATGTAATGTTTTGAACAGCCAACAATAAAAAATTAAAAAATAAAAAATAAATAAATAAAAAAAATTAAAATATGCATATTTTTCCTTTGAACTCTGATTTGTGTTCATGAGGATAGAAAACAATATAATTTTAGTAAATGCTATACAGGCATACACCCTATATTTGTCTCTCCAATAGGCTTCTTTGATTTGCACTTTTGTTAGCAAAGAAGTTGTTTTCTTAACTAAAGAGTTTTCAAATTAAAGCAGTTTTATCGTCCTCTTCAATCCATAAATGAAGTAGACTGGACTTACTGTGTTTTCCAGATGCACAGAGTTGGCTAGGGATAATTTCTACCCACAAGGAAACTAGTCTCCAGTATTTTAAATTTAAGGAAAACTACATTCCTTATCTTTAAACATAATTGGATATGACTGTTATTATAGTTCATAGCAGAATTACTCATTAAATATTAATCTTTTCACATGTAAGTTAACCAAATATGAAAGTTTGCTGCTACTTTCTGGAATTCCCTCTCCTTGTACAATATGAATTACTTCTTCAAAATAAAGATGTGAAGAAAAAATAAATAAATAAATAAATAAATAAAAAGAAATGCATATATAACCTACTATTTAAGATATGTGAATTTAGGGCAGCACCAAGAAGTCTTTCTCCATGTTCTACTAATGTTAAAACCTTGTTGTTTTCTGTCCATTCTATAGTAGTGATGATAAAATAACAAAAACCTGAATGTGGAAAATGTGTTTAAAATTCTGGTTACGGAGTTTTGAGCATATTGGCTATGGAGGGATGTTTATAAAATACAAGCAAATATGTCAAACTTGAGGCAAAATTTCAAGAGTCAGGAGTATTCAGGTAGAGAAAGAGAATACTTAGGACCCCACCCACATAGTGGCATCACCCTTGGCTGACTTCCACTCATCCTGCTCTGTTTCCTCTGTAAAATACACTGACCATTGCTCACAACGCATTCAATGTTCCCAGCTAGTTAATGGCTCTCAACTGTGCACATCTGTTCCCACTAGAGGGAAGTCCCAGGAGAGAATCCCAAACAAGTTTATGCCAGTTGTACTTATTATTGTAATTATGTAATTTAATTAAATATTATGTAAACTGATGAAATATGAGAGCAAAAAGGAAGAGAGTTGCTTTGGGAACACTTTCTTTGGAGAGAAGATAAATTTGGTTATATCTAAAATTACTAGAGTTTTCTCTCTGGGTGGTGATTGGTCTCATCGATCTTACAAAGTCTTTTCTAAATCTATCATATATAATATTGCTTGTGTTTTTAAATTTTGTTATCTTTAGATTGATTCCTTCATTCTATTTCATGTTACAGTAGCTGCCAATTATCATTTCCTGAGCACGTACTATGTACCAGGCACTGGGTGAAGTGATTTGCTTGCATCTTCACATTTGATGTATAAAATAATAATTAGTAATTCTGAAAGAACTGCATTATGTCCATGGCTATATGCTCAGCATATTGCATATATTCCCCAGTTAATTCTCATGATATACCTCTTTTTAGATATGGAAACTGAAGATCAGAAGGAATGAGAACTTCATGTATACCCACAGCAATAAGTAAAAGATCTGGGATTAGGACCCAGTTCTATTTTGTTCTGAAGTCTTATCTCTGATTACTACACATACAGGTTCCTTGTGGACCTGTCATATTTACTGTCAAGATCTTAGTATGTAGTTCAGTGCTGGTCTCACCATAGGTACTCATTTGTGTTACATGAATAAGTGAATGCAGAGATAGATGAATATTACCTCAATTTTCTTAATAAGACTTAAGGTCGATTTGCTAGAAAATGGGAGAGAGGCAAATTTTCCTAATTCTAGACACTTTACAGTGTACCTACCATATGTGAATTAGCCTTCCTTTATTTCTATTGATTGAACTATTACTGTCATTAAGATCATATAAGAATAGTTTGTTAGGAAAAAAAAGATTATAGTTGTGATTTACAATTGAGGACTAGTGTTATAGTTTTGTCTTCTCGTTATTATTCCTTTCAGTAAGATCATGTTTGGAGGAAACTGCATCTTCCCCATTCTGGTCTCTTTGTTTGAATGAAGTTAGCCCAGGGCTGGTCCTGTGTCCCAAGCTCCACTAATGAGAGTCATGCATTCCTCTGCCATAGAGAACCGATCAGGAACAAACAGGGAGTAAACAAGCAGTCCATGCCAGGCCATGGGGATGATTCCTGGGAGTTTTCTGTTCCCACAGCAAAGGAGAACCTTACATGCCTCCAAGGATGCTAAGCTGATAGGATACAATCCTGGCTCTGCCATTTTGCTGCCAGGAGGAAATATTTTTAAATCAAAACAAAGTTAACCCCAAGGTGAGCAGAGGCTAGAGATGGAAAGAGGCAAATTCCTGGCAATATCCTTTGGCAATTGGATCTAGTCATGCCCAAAGTCACATCTCATCATGGAATGTTCAGTTATAACAACTAGTAGATTCTCTTTTTTGCCCAAACAATTGTGAGTTAAGCTTTATTCTTTTTTTTTTAAATTTTTTTAATTGGTTGTTCAAAACATTACAAAGTTCTTGACATATCATATTTCATACATTAGATTCAAGTGGGTTATGAACTCCCATTTTTAACCCAAATACAGATTGCAGAATCACATTGGTTATCCTTTTGCACAAAATGTTACCATAGAACTCTAAGATATGTTTGAACATACTACATAATGTGGATCAGGTGAATTGATCCAGAACTGTGGCTAGTAAATATTCAGGAGAAAAAAAAAGAAATTTCATCCAAAGCAAAGCAAAATAAAATTGTACATGAAGCTAAATCTAATATCTGCCTCTAAAATCTTAGTCCTAGCTGGTATTGAGTTTGGTGCTTAGCAATAATACTACTTTGTTATTTGATTTAAAGAAGATTCACTAATCTGCTAAATAAAAGGGTTTGATTAAGAGAGAGGATACATACTATTTCAGAATCTGTATTTCTTAGGAATCTTCAGATAAAGTCAGGATATTCAGGAGGAATACCCCCCATGATGTTTTAAAATGAATTTTTTAATTCAAGACTTCTTCAAGGAATATTTTCTTCCTACTCACTTGCAAAACACATGCTCATGTATACACATCCACATAGAAAAAGGAATCCATTCAGGTACAATCTAACTTGCAATCAAGAACTGCTAAAATAGGACCTTTATCATCAACACAGCACATCCCAAAATGTCTTTGTAAAGTAAATCAAATTATATGAGTTAATTGATTCCAGGCAACATCAGCAACTGCAGGTGGAGACTGCATAACAGGATGTTTATTAATGAAGTACTATTAATCAAAATCGACAATACCAATTCCTGTTTGTTGTATCTGAAAGCTACCTGCAGTGATTATAGATATATTTGTTGAATTTTTAAACAGTTTTGAAAAGGGGGAAAAAAGAGGACATAGTAACACATGGGATTTTTTAGGTGTGGATCTTGGATCACTGATATTTAAACACTGAAAAGATACTTCTAAATACAATTTGACAAGCAATGCCAAAGATGCCAGTGGTAATTAATTAGCACTTAATTGAGACCACAGAACAACAGGACATATGAATCGGTACTCAGTGCCATTTCCCCTTAGGCTCCCTCTCACGAGGGTCAGGAGGGTGGCTGCAAGCTGAAGGTCAGTAAGTAAATCGAGAGAACACATTGACACTGGACATTTCATGATGGATCTCCTTCACCCTTTGCTGCCGCCCCTGGCTATCTCTAGCTAGGAAAGGACTATGATGGTCTGAAGGGGAATTTATTGTTCATGCACATCAAAACTGAGGTGGGCACTACCCTCACATCCTCCACTAGTTAGGCTGGACACTTCTGGAAAAGATCAAGCTCAAATGTTAACATATGAATGAAGGTAGGCCAACATAAAAGCAAATTAAATTTAGAGTAAAGAATTACTTGAATTTGCTGGATTTGCAAGATTATATTTAAATTTTTGTAAAAATAAATCTAGATAAAATATATTTCTGAAAATAAATTTTTTGTAGAAATATTTTTTTTTGTAAAAAATTAGATAAAACATTTCTCTAAAAATTAATTTTTTTTCATGAAAAGCATATCATAGATATTATGATAGTTTGTATTTAAATATCATCAAGACTCCTAGAAATTCAATTTTAGGTATTGTTCATACTCTCTCCAGTCCCCTCCAAGACAAACGCATACACTTTCTGTCTTAATGGGTAGGGGCAACCGCCTTAACAGAGGGAAAAACTCTATAGCTTTATAATTCCATAGACTGAGCAAATAAAAAAAAATGGAAATGAATTTTCTAATCTATGAATAAATTTAGACAGCCTCTGACTAAAAATTTATGGTAGCTTGGCTTATAAGCCAATATACATGAATTGGGGAATAGGCTTGCTGAAATTACCACCACAATTAAAAAAAAAATGAAGTGAGGACACTTTCTATTTTTTTTTTTTTAGCTGAGATTTGAAATCCTTAACTGAATGCAAAGTTCACTGATGTAACTGGTACTAGAAGTCTGGGTTCTTCAGTACCAAACCTTCAGTCCACACAGATTATATGACTTCCGAACGACCTTCACTCTCCAAAATGTATACAACTGGAAAAAGACTTTTCGGGGATCTGTTTTATTTGGTCACACACATGCCTATAGTTAAAACAAATAAGATACCTCTCCTTTTCAGTGTTCTTAAAAAGTGCTTGACTGATTCTTCTGAGGTCCTTGAGAACTTGCCTTAGACAATGATGCTCACTGCCAGAGCAGAGAGCAATGAGGGTTTGATCAGAAGCACTCTCTTTTCCTAATTCACTTCTTGTTCATGACTTATTCTTTGAACTAAGTCTGTTCCCTTGAACCAAGAATCTCCTCAACATCACTGCTCCTTTGCCACATCCCGGTGGATATATTCATGTGACATGACTGGAGGAGCACAGTGGCTCCCAGCCTTCCTCTCCTTGGGAAACAGTTGAGCTCGGCTATGGCAACAGGAAGAGGTGCCATCTGGTGAGATCAGAGTCCAAAAAAGAAAAAGAAAAAGGCAAGTAAGCAAGCAAAAAAGGTAGGGAGGGGAGCCCTCTCTTTCCTTAATATTATTTTACTAAGAAACTTCATGAAAACCATATCTTTCAGTCTTATGCAGCCCTCATCTCTGTTTTAAAATATCAGCTTGCAAATCTTAGGATATTTCAGGATAAAATCATTTTTAAACTAGCAGGTATTTGCACCATTTAGTGAGGTTTATCCCCACTTTTTATTCTATGACAATCTCACATTTCTTATAATGGCTTTTACATTCTTCGTATTTAATACTGACAACCTATATCATTTAAATTCCTCCTGAAATGCCATACACACATTTTAGACTTTCCCTAAAACACAACTTCACAACTTCACATAGTCCTATGTGAAGCTGTGAGTCACCTTTGTCTACCATTTAAGTAAATATTTCTGAACTTACTCTAACTCTAAACATCAATTTTACTTTAATTTTTTATTTTGTTATGTATTGACTTGATTTATACTTCCACATTATTAAATAAATAATTTATTTTAAAAATGCATCCAATATATAAAAGTTAAAATATGTTTAAAATGAGCAAGAAAACCAAAGTGAATGGAAAATAAGATGTAAGGATAGTGGAGTATTCCAAGTATTAGCAAGTCCACATGCTTTAATTCAAGTCTTGCTTCAATCTTGGTGGATCATATTACTTCCAGATAGGATGTCTATTGATTGACTTTACTGTTAATTTTATTTTTTGGGGGGGTACTGGGCATTGAATTTAGAGGCACTCGACTACTGAGCCATATCCCAGCCCTATTTTGTATTTTATTTAGAGATAGGGTCTCACTGAGTTGCTTAGTGCCTCATTTTTGCTGAGGTTGGCTTTGAACTCATGATCCTCCTGCCTCAGCCTCCTGAGCCATTGGTATTACAGGCATGCACCACTGTGCTCGGCTTTACTGTTAATTTCTAAGAATATTTCTGCTTTCCTTATGCTCTTTATCTGACCATATCTATCCAGAGGCATCAAGATTCAGGATTTCTTGTTATTTTTTCTTTTACAAGTAAGATTGGTACAGGGATCAGGTTTCATATACTGCTATTTCCTCTTATTCAATGGGGATATATGTTCCAAGACTCCCAGTGAAATCTTGAAATTCAGGTAGTGCCAAACCTGACATATACTATGTCTTTTTCCCTATATGTCTTGTAATGCTGCCACTTAGTACCAGTGTTAATTTGTTCCTTCATGTTTTAAACCCCTGTGCCTCCTTTCCATTATTACTCTTATGTTTTGGTGCCATTATTAAGTGAAATTAGAATTACTCAAGTACTTCCAAATGTGACAGTAAATCTGAACATGACAGTTACTAAGTGACTAAGAGGTAGGTCACATACACATCAAGAATACACTGGACAAAGGTATGATTCATGTTCTGGGCATGATGGAGCATAATGTTGAGAGACTAAATCCTGTTACTCAGAATGGCATGCAATTTGGATTGTTTTGTTCTGAAATTTTCTATTTTATATATTTTTGGGTTGCCATTTATTGAAATATTGGAAGACAAAATCATAGATAAAAGGGGACTACCATATTTCATTTGTTCATCTATCAGATCCACACATATTTGGCAATTTTTATGTGCAAGTTACTAAGACACAATTTGAGCTGAAGGGTTTTAGATTCAGACAGGCCTACATTTCAAATACTGATCCCATCACCTTTTATTGGGTGAACTAAAAAAAAAAAAATAATGTATTCTTTCTGGATGCTAGATTTTGGTTCCATAGTAGAGGGCAATAATTACATGGCTGTTGAATTGATATCATATATTTTAAAATATTCAGCAAAGTGTGAGACATATATTTAGTGCTCTATAAATTTGTGTATTCATGCTAGGCATTTGGCAAGAATCAAAAAAGAATAAAAATGAGCTTTGCGCTACCTTCACTATTGTCTATTTAAGTGTCAAATTCACCTCTGTAGGAGTAACTATAAATTCAGAATAGAGGCAGATCTCTACAGACAGGATCAGATCTCTGATCAGCAGATCTTAAAGAAGCTGAACCTTGAGCTAGAACCTTGTAGAATCTGGGATAGCAGGAGAGTAAAGAGGAACCTGGTTTGGAGGGAAATTGTTTGGATGAAATGTGTGGTTCTTAGAGATGATGATACGTGAGGCATGATTTGGGTTGGTGAGAACATTCATTCACTTCGCGCCCTGAAACACTCGTGAATGGAAGTAATGGTTAGAACGCCATGATTAGGACAATGAGGAAGAGCAGGTAGGTTTATAGCAAGCAAGGGGACTATGTAATACAATTACCCCTATTGGGAACCCAAAATCTAAAAACCTAATTGTATTTGATGCCCTAAAATGACTGTCAGGTAGAGTTAGAGTTCAAGTGCCTTAAAGTAGTTCATTTCCATTTGCTTTTCATAACTATAGTCAACTTGGGTTACAGGTTCTACATAGTGACTTGATGACCTGGGAAGGACCCAAATTTGCTCATCTTTGAAATGAGAAGTTTAAACAACTTCCTGCTGGTGGGAAAAAGCTACATATCATTTCCTTCTGAAAATGAGAACAAAGGTCAGTTATTGCTCCCTATGGCTCCTCCACCTCTACTTGCCTTTTGGATGTCTCTAGTTAAACTTCCAGATGTCTGCAAGAAATTCTCTGCACACTGAATCATTAAAAAAAAAAAAAAGGCTTTCTTCTCCTTCTTCTTCTTCTTTTTTGAAAGGAGTGGCCTAGGTGTTGATTGGACTGAAATTCCACAGAACTAAAAACAAAACCAACCTCTTCCCCAGCCCCCCCAAAACAAAAACCTTCCATATGCATCTCTCTGTGAAGTCACTTTACTACTTCCTGATCCTCCTGATTTTAAATCCAACAGTTACATTTTTAAAGAGACACTGTACTTTGGAATATGAACGTGTGAAATCTGAATACAAAATATAATGGAGCAGTATAAGCCAAGTCATGCAATAGGAATTTTTTTTTTTTTAATTTACAGCAGGCAGACAATTCTGCCTTTTGAACTCTATTTCTAGCCCTGTTGCTCTTATTTGATGGGTTTAATAATGAGGCTAACAACTCGTAAATGGCTTAGTTTACTCACTTTTGGAAGACACCCCTTATTTTCTGTTTTGCAGCATCCTTTCTCTGAGAAGCTCCAGATATTTAAACCCAATGCAGAACAGCATATATTTTTTCCCCATTACCAATGTGACATGATGAAAGGCAAAGAACTATTGTATACCTTTCTTTAATACGAGAAATGCCCTTTTGTGATTCACTCTCAACACACAATGCATGAGTCCTACAGTTACGGTGGTTGTACCCTTTTTAAGCTCCCAATTCTGGGGATGATGCAGAACTGCTGGCACTAAACAGAGGAGACTGAAAAAAACATCCTTCTCCCCTTGACTGCACCCTGTCGATTCTTCCTTTTAGGATTTCTACTTTAGTATATCCCCAATTATGTTATCAATAATATCTCATTTGTATCTTTAAAGTAGCTCTCTATATCTGCCGGTCTTTACCTTCTTTGAAAGCCTCTCATTAGAATACTCCAAATAATCTAATATTCCTCTACTTCCTCCACTCTCTTGCCTTCCTGACATTCTAAAGTTATTTTCATCTTCATTGTTTCTCTGTGGTGTCACCCCTCGCTCTAGATCACACTTAGGTTTGCTCCCTCTCATCATCACAAACATTCCTAAACTTATACTTCTTCCAGAAAACCTTATCTGGTAAAATTCAAGAATAGTCAAGCAAATTTTTGACATTTATACATATATATTTCTAAAAATGTATTCAGTCACTTTGATTTAAAGCAATCTAGATCATTATTTCATTAGGTTTTTAAACAGCATCTGGAGTATTTCTGCTTTGTTGTGATCTGTCTTAGCTTATAACTTCATTGGGAGAACAAAATGTGCCAAATTCACTTGGAGACAGCCTTATGGAGTACTCTGAAAATTTGTTACTTTTTCATCTCACAAACATTTATTAAGCACTTCCTGTGTTATAGGCACTGGACCAGGTTCTAGCATTAAAGGTCTGGACCCCATTTATCCACTCTGTAAAAATCAGGGAAAGCAGTAGAGTTGTTTCAATAGAAGTGGATGTAATATGCCATCATGATCAAAACTTGGAAAACAAAAGTGAGGTCTACCAGGCCATAGCCCTGTTTGAAAATGTGGACAGCCAGTTTCTCTAAGACCTTTTAACTTGATGAAAACTGTATTAAACTCAGGGTCAAGCAGATTCAACCCAGAAATAATAACCAGTGAATAATAATCAGAGTCTGATTGACTTCTACTCCCATACTGCTTAATAATACTTTTAAAATAGTTATTGTAGATGCCTTGACTATGGTGATTCATTTTCATTTAATGAATTTTAGGGACTAAAACCATATCCACTTTCTTGCTTTTTTCTTTGTTTGGATCTAGTTTATTGGAACAACACTAACAAGCAGCTCTTTCCTAAATTTCTTGAGGTATATAAGGAGCAGGGGGACTCATATCTAAGTTTACTTTGCCAATGTTTTTTCACACAGGTATGCACATGCACGTGCCACCTTAAGATTCTTTACTGGAAAGCAAGGGGGAAACTTGAGCATAGGTTAAAGTACACATAACTGAGACCTGAGCTCTGCGGCTTTGACTGTACTTGCCAGTGCTGAGTATACTGCTGGGATTCCACAAATAAATAATAAAAATAATAATGATTTTTAAAGCATTTGGAAATGCTGAGTTGAAAGGTGTGGTGTAAGTGCAATGTTTTATTGTGGAAGTGATATCTCTTGCATTATCTGCTTCTAATGGAGGGCGACAGTAATGGAGAAGAAGGCACTTATGCCTCCAGCCTGGGTCCCTGAAGGCGGGTGGGGCTCAGGCAGGCACTGTGGTAACACTTTACTGTACATGCAATTGCTTCCTTCCAATCTCGCAGAAGGTGTGAGAAAAGCCAGGCTGCTTCCTGTTCCTCTAAGCCTTAGAAGTCATCATTGTTTCTTACTGATGGAGGAAATGACTGAAAAAAATCACACTGGAAAAATACTGTAGTCTTGAAACTATTAATTTAGGTTTTAATTTGGGGCTCAAATAAATACACATTTGGCAAGGGGCACATCAGCAGATTGAGTGTGAAACTATCCCTGGTATGTGATATGGGCTGAATTATGTCCCCCTTAATTCACATAACGAAACCCTAACTCCCAGTACCTGAGACTGTGACTGTATTTGGAAATAGGGCCAGTAAAAAGTCATTGAGTTAGAATTGGGCTGCTAAGGCAGGCCTTAATCAAATCTTATTTGTGTCTTTAAAGGAAGAGACAATTTGAACACATAGACACCAGGGACACCCAAACAAAAGAATGACTACATGCAGACAAAGCAACAAGATGGACATCTACAAGCCAAACAGAGAAGCCTCTGGAACCAACTCTGTCCACACCTTGATCTTGAATTTCCAGCCTCCAGAACTGTGAGAAAAGAAATTTCTGTTGTTGAAGCCACATGGCCTGTAGCATTTTGTTTTGGCAGCCCTATGGCATCCAATTTGGGATAATTGAGACTTCAGATTCACACTGAGCCCTATAGTACAATATAGAACATGATAAATATTTTTATTCTGATAGTCTGAATGCTTTCTCAACTAAGTCCATAAGTTTAATTATAAAATGAACATAACCTGTATCAAATTATGAATATGTTAACATATTGAATGGGGACAAGAAAAATAAGCACCAGATTTAGGCTTCATAGGGACTTGAAGGTAGAATAAAAAAATCTGGTTTCCTTGACCACATTGTCATAATATGCATATATAACAGTTTATTGAATCCAGGCTGTGTAGACAACCAGAAGAACGCTGGCTCCATACTGTCACAATGCATGCCCACAACAAAGACTCGGGGAAACAGCCCCTTTCATTCGATCTCTCTAAGTATTACCAACATGAGAGCTGAAAACCTTACCTCTGTCTGAAGTATATCTATGTATCCATGCATAAGTTATTAACTGGGCTCCCTGGGCTCTGCTGCTGAAAATATTAATATATTCAAATCTCATTCTAGCTACTGCAAAAAACAGTACATCAGATAAATGCATTAATATCTTCCTTAGACAAAAGAATCTGGCATCATTTTTAAAATATTTTTTTTTCTTGTTCCTTTGACTCTTGCTGAAATATAGGTGATATATGGCCTAATAAGGTAAAGTGGCCATCAGGTGCCAAAGTGCTGGGTTGACGGTATCTATAAAACTCTGTTTATTGTACTTGAAATACAACTCTCTTTTATGTGAATTATGTGCTGAATACTGTTCATATCACCCAATGGCAGAAATGTTTTCTTTTTATTTTCTTAGACATGTTATCTGGTAGAAATGAGATGGCCTATATCCAGGTGGCCGTCTAATTGCAGATAATGTGACCTCTATCATGTCAATGTCCTCTGCTTTATGAACTGTCTTTTCTGGATACAAGTGCAGTCTCTGTGAGGCTGGGAGGCAAATCTCTGCTGACGAACAGTCAGCCAAGTGAAAAGATAGGATAACTTAAGGCAGTAAGGAGAGGAGAGAATCCTGGGGAGTTATCGTTTAGATCACCACTCTGCATTTTTTGGATCCCAAGTTGGGATATATATAATGACCAGCCTCTACCCTATCCAGCTTTGCCTTTTTGCTATTGGCTGCACTTAAGGCCTTTTATCAATGACAACAAACAAAGTGGGTGGTCTTCTACCTCTTTCTAGCTGTAGAAAAAAAAATAGTGACATAATTTTTCACAGCCTGAAATAATTGTGGAAGTACAGATACTGGTTAGGCTCACTATGAATTATTAGTGGAAAAGTGGGTCTCAGAAGTACGTTACATGTGAAATATTTTTCGTCACTTGAACATGTGCCGTCCAGAGCTGGCCCTGTTCTAGCCGTCACAGGGAACAAACATTTCACATTCACAGATGCTCCCAATTTGGTGCGGTTTGGAGTGTAATTTAGATCAAACGTCTCCATGTAAATGAGTCAGGGTTTCTTAATTAGGTGCCTCTAAAGCAAAACCTTGGACCACATCAGTAGGTGTGGGTGTGGTACCCACAATACTGGAATCTTTCCTGTAGACCATGCTCTTAGTATCATTTGAATAGAGCTGGGTTTTTTTTTTTTTTTTTTGGTTGTTTTTTTTTCAGGCAGAGTAATAAATCTGCAGATGGCATAGACAGAAAGACGCTACTTCAGAAGAGCTGTCTAAAAACACTGCCTCTTTGGCAAATGCCTTAAAGTAGGTCATTCTGCTGTGATTTAGCTTTTTCTTTAGATTTGATTGCCAGCTTTTTGTTCCCATTACAAGTAGGGTGCATTCCAGTCCACAGACTTGTTCTTAATTTTTCCAACTGGTATTTGTTTACTAGGATTTGCAGATCTTCCTATGAAAATGGCCAATATCCTGTCACAGTGCTAATCATGCACTTGACCACAAAGCGAAATGGATCCCGGTGATAATCTGGCAATGCTGAAATATTAAATGCCTTAAACACCCAGTCTTCCCACAGCAAAACTGCATTGATTTATATGGGTAGGTTTGTTGAAATAATTGTGCCATCTTTTATACATGTGAAAAGAAGAGGTGACAGGATGTAAATGGAAAACTTTTACAAGCCATATAGCTGTTTGTATAGAAATTCAGGTTATCTGCTTTTATACTTGTCATTGTTTGTGTTTTTTATAGGGGGAAAAAATCATTGGGGCCCATTTCCCTATCGAGGCTTCAGGATTTACATGCAGAACCCCCTCCAGCATTAATGAGTTACCTGAATAAATTCCCTGGCAATCGATGGGCACATAGACCTTGTTTTGTTCTATTAATTATTCCTCACAGAACCTTGACACTGACATTAAATGAGGCCTTAAAAAATCTTGATGAAGGTCTTAAGGTATCTTTTACTGTTCAAATATTAGCATTGCAAAAACTCTGTCTAAGGCATTATTCATTTTGTTGAACCACAGGGAAGGAGGGGTTGAGATAAGGAAACAAGAACATGGGGCACAGGGAGTGAACTTTCTGGTTTTAACTATTTATTGCCTAGATGCTAGTCTTTCTAGGAATAAGTTATAATCCTCAAATATGACAGTGATGAAAATAAATGTTAAAATCATAATAGGTTAAAAGAACTGAGTATGTTATCTTGAACATCCTGTCTTTTCCACAGGCCCAGTTTTGTCTTGAAAAATTGTTGATATTTTCAGGTGAAATCCCAAACATCAGTTAGAAGCACACAACGTGCATTTGGAGAGGAGTAGAGAAGATTGGCCAGGTTCTTTGCAAGACTGGTTTGTCTGACTGTACCTAAGGAGCAGACTGGGAAAATGTGTTTTTGTGCAGCATTTCCCCTTGCTCCCACTGAAACTTCTTTTACTTAGAAGGGATATAGAAGGTTGTGATTAAGCAAATGTTCTGGTTAAAAACACTTATTATCATATGTGGATTAGCAGTAATCAAACAACACAATTAATATTAAAATTACAACGGACACCAAATTATCATCCTTTGATAATTCACAAGGAACTTTTGAATCTTGAAGCTCTCATTAGGAACTTGAGTTATCTCTGTGCTAGAGTGTGGTTATTAGATAAATGGATGGTTATTAGAAATTTCTGACTGGTGAAATGGCAGCTAATTGAAATTTGTTTGGATCCTTTTGGAGCGGAAGTTATTTATTGAATAATACTATTTGATGATACTTTTCACATTTTCATAATGCTGATGATTCTGATTTATCTGTTTACTTTCTAATTTTCCTCCTTTGTTCTTGAGTGATTCTTGCTGTGTTTGTCCCCCAAGTTGTGTTTAATACCATTATTCTCTTCAGATTTTGCACTCTCTCAATGAATGCATCCAGTTTCATGGTTTGAATATTTATTTTAAAAAGCTAATTCTCAAATCTGTGTTTCCTCCTCTAATATCATACCTTCATTTATCCATTTGCTAAAATGGTTTGTTAAGTGCCTGGTATTGCTCTAATCTCTATTAGTTTCTTAGGACACTGTGAAGTGGGAAGAAATTATTCCTTCAAGGAGTTAATGTACTTACATAAGAGGAAGGATTCATTATGACTTCATGCCAGTTAGAGTATGTGGCCTATGGTTGAGTAGGCTTGTGAGGGAGGTATAGCAAAACAACTCAGGTTGTTGGTGTTTTACAGTTAATAATAGACTTTGATTCATATGTAATACTGAATTTTCTAAAAGTCTTTGAGATACAAGTATTATAATGTCTTTAAACATAAATGAGGGGGGAAATTCTTCCAGAAGCTGTCTTATCCAAGGTGACATGGTTAAAGAGTCATAAATCCAGAATGTAAGTTCAAGATTTCTGGTTCTGAATCCAGCATGCTCTATGTCCTGGATTAAGTGCAAGATCAAGTGTTTGGGCTGTACTCTTCTTGGATTTGCAATTATGTTAAGCTGTGATAACATTATAGACATTTTGTGGTATCTTAGGTTTCTAGAACATCTCTGAGATAGCAAAATCTCTAGAAACTTAAGTTTGTTATAGAAAGTAACATAGTATTTGCATAGAACCTATGAACATCCTTCTGTATACTTGACATTATCTCTTATTACTTATAATACCTAATGTATATCATTTGGAGATAATAACAGGAGAAGAAATGTCTGTTCATGTTCAACATAGACATGACTTAAAAAATATATGTTTAGTTTGTGGTTGGTTGAATCCTTAGACACAGAACACACAGATTTGCAGGGCAGACTACATATTCTTTCACTTCCTTTATGTTTTCATTTTATTTATGCCATTAGATTTTATAGACAAGCACATGTGCATGCACATGCACACACACACAAATTTATAGAAAGATGAGTAAAGTTTGATTTTCATCTACAGATGAGAAGACAGTGGCTGGGAAGAGAAACAGCAGGCTTAAAACACTGTAGAAGCTTATGCCCAGGCTGAGGCTGTGCTGAGTCTCTCAAACTATCAGAGGCAAGTGCACAAAGTACTTTGCACTCACAAACAAATCTTTCTGATTAGACTGATTACTGAATAATTGAAATACTTTTCAAACTCATTTTCCTGTGTCTACCTTTGTTCTTCTAGAATGTATTCTCAACACAGAAATACTAGGATCCTTTTAAATCTGAAGTTAGTTCATGTCATTCCTGGTCAAAACCTTGATACTGGTACTCCCTTTCTTTTTAACTCAGAGGCAACTACTGAGTCCTCCCAGTGTCCCCAAAACCCTGTTATCAGCATGAGGCTCCTTTCCACCTCTCTCTGCTCTCCTTGGCTCCCACCACCCTGGCCTCCTTACTTTGCTGGATCTCCCACATCAAGGCCCAGATATGTGCACTGCCTGGATCACACTGGCTCTAGGTTCTCTTCACCAACATCCTCCCTTACCTGAGCTTGTGTGTCAAATCTTACCTTAATGAAGTCTACTGCAATGAAGTCTACTACAATCTGCCCTCATAGCACTTTCAATCTTCTTTCTGATCTGCTTTACTAGTTCCTTAGCAATTTCCAATATGTTATGGCATTTTCTTATTTATAATGTTGACATGTTTCAGTTTTGTATTATAGATTTTATATATTATGTAACCTCCATGAGAGCAGGGTAATTTCTGTTAAGGTTACCAATGTGTTACAAATTCCTAGAACAGTGCCTGACATATAGTTGATACTCAAAAGGGCAATTAGATGAGCCAGTATTATTAGTAGCAGCATTATTCTCTAGAGTTTACAGACAAGAAACCCTGGCACTGCCTCAAGCTGTTTCCAATCCTTCCTGCATCATGTAAAAGAACAGCAAACATTCCTAGCATACTTCATGGTCTCTCCCTTCCCACTGAGATCCCTGACCAGCCCTGGAACAACTGTGCCCTAACTGGTCTAGTAGCCCCTGGCTTTTCAGCTTTGCTCCAGCCTCCTCCCTTTGCAGATCCATTTTACATATCACCATTGTTTGAGATACTTAAACCCAAACCCAAAAACAGAACTTAAAATCTTCAATTTCTCAGTAATCAACCTCGGATCTCTATGGTCTAAGATGTCAGATTCCAACCTTTTTGCCATTTCCACCAATTTCCTGGCTCCTCCCTGGCACTGGAGTCTCATCTTCTTCTGCCATAGCCCAGTTAGCTCACCACTATATTCTGGCTCCCATATGGTCTTTCTGCAGCTTTCTCATGGAACATCCTGTACTTCCCAAATCTTATCAAAGCTTCAAACTTAACTTTAGGTCTACCTTTCACTGGAGATTTCCCAATTATTTTATCCCATTTCTTCCCAGTTGAATCATCAGCTGCACACACTGCTCAACAGTTAATTACCTTCTAGTCTTTCTTCTTTATGCTTTGTCTCAGATTACTAACGTTGAAACGGTAGAACCTTAGACTTCCTCCAGGTCTCCTTACTGCAGTATGGAACACAGAATAAGCACTCCATTGATACTGCTGATCCAAGGACTCATGCTTTCCTTCTTCTCATTGCAGAAGTCCTTTATCCTGCATGCTTCAGACAGTTGAATATTTGAATATTTCAAATGATGTATTTTGAATGATATCCTAAATTTATACATCATTGGCAAGTTATGGCATTTTCACTGCTATACTGATGAGGTATGTATGAGGAAAAGTGTACATTTAAACTACAGTCTTTTTTAGTTTACAGCATATCTACTGCAAGTCTAAATGGAGGAAATCACACAGATTCTACCAAGGATTAATTGGGTCTTGCTTTGTAAATGTGTTTGTGTGTGTGTGTTTCTTCTCAAACATCTAAAATGAATTCTATCATTAAGAAGTCACAAAATATGTAGATATTAATGTAAAAAGCACTTAGGAAGTAACTAGATAAGGAATATAATCATTAATCCAACCAATAATTAAGAGTCTTTAATGGTATATTCAAGCTTTATCACAAAAGCCTCAGTAGCGCATAGCAATAACCATGTTTGCATAATATAAGCTTGAAAATGGCCTATTTGCTGATGTTTTTAGCAACTCTGGTTTCATTTTATAAAGCTTTGAAGGAAAATTATCATTCCTTCCACTGTCCGTGGGTTAAGCTTTGAAGATCTGCATTCTGCCATCTTGTCGTCTCTTGATTCATCTTAAAAGCTAGACAATTTGGTTCTTGGGGGGTCATGGAACCACTTTTGGCATCCC
Source organism: Marmota flaviventris (assembly GCF_047511675.1). Classification (NCBI taxonomy): domain Eukaryota; kingdom Metazoa; phylum Chordata; class Mammalia; order Rodentia; family Sciuridae; genus Marmota; species Marmota flaviventris. Next base: position 85,971,629 of record NC_092508.1, read on the forward strand.
TCTGCAACAGCGCTAGCTAGTGAGTAGAAACACACTTTCAGTAGGCTTCTCATTCACAAAATGTATTCAGAGACCAAAACCATTATTTCCCTTCCCACTACATAGTAAAAGCCATCCTAGGTGTGGGGTTGAGATTGGGTTATCATTTTGGGTTATTCATGTTTCTGCTTCATTTATTTCCTAGAACTAACCAAGTAAACTTGATAAATTCTGGGTGTCAAATCTCATTTTCAAGTCCTCTTTCTCTTTGTCCAGTTCTATTTTCTTGGTTCATAGAGAAAGTCTCTCTGCTATTACAGCCAAGTTTCTGAGAGTTTGGTCCTCAGAGCAGCAGCAATGGGGGAATTTGTTCTTTATGTAGAATCTCAGGCCCCAAACCAGATCTCCTGGATCAGAATTTGTATTTTTAAAACAGATTCCCAGGTGATTTGATTTGTAAGGATATTTATGTTGGAGAAGCCATGAGATTCTTTATGGGGTGCTCATGGGGCAGAAGTGCTGGCCACAGGCCTTGAGAAGGCAGAGGGAGTGGCCCAGTTTCCATTGACCATCACTGAACTCTTTCAATATCCTCAATCATTGGAATCCTTCTCCACTATGATACTTCAAGGCTTGTTTCCTCAGTATGGCATCTGCATCAATAGAGGGCACTGTTTTTTCCTAGCCAATTAGTAGATGCCATTAAGCCCTTCTGATGAGAGAAGGTGAGCCCTTCGGATGGGATGCAGGATGGCGGCCCTCACCACTTGTGGTCATTAATGTTCCCGTGGTGCTTTTTGTGAGAGAAGGGATTGTTAACCTTGGTGTCCTGGCTGCCTTCCAATCTGTGTAATTGCATGCAGCCTACCTAAGTCTGCTCTGTAGTTTCAATTAGGTAAAGTATTGTTCACTTCTTGTACTAAACTGCTGTGTTGTGTGGCTACAGACTGCTAATTAGCTGGTGTTTTTCAGGTGGCTGCATGTGGATGAACAAAACCTTTCTCTGGTCATCATCTTCCTACTCCCTCTCCCTTGGTCCCAAATACAGCCACATGTAACATCTTCTATGTTACACTTCTTGTGTAAAGGTGCTTTGGGATCACAAATTCTTAGAACATGACAATGTACTAGATGTGAGATGCCTAGCCACCTGCTTCTGGGCTTAACTAGTTTATTATAGGTGAGGGGTGTGTGTGTGTGTGTGTGTGTGTGTGTGTGTGTGTGTGATTCCATGTAGAGGATAAAAAGAATGTGATTAGGTATTGAATAAAGTAGGTTTTCCTATTCGATACCTGTAGGAAGAAGTGTAAATAAAGGGAAAATTCCTGTGATTGCCAGGGAAGTATAAACTGCTTTAAAAGCTTGGCACTCAAGGAATTGGCTGTTTTCAGTGTGATATGAAAGTAGAGTGAGGTCAAGAAGAACAGGGCATGCATTTTATTTCTCCTTTCTCACTAGTTAGAAAAATATAGTGTGATATGTAAACTATTGGTAAAATGCTTCACTATAGCTCCAATCTCTCTGGGGATGTCTGACCCTACACAGGAAATGTGGCACAAGGAGGGAGAGAAAACAGTATCAGAGGTCAGCACCAGGGAAGTACTTACAGCTCTGGAATGGCAGCTAGAGATGAAAGAGAAGTGGAAAAAGACCAGTGAGCAGAAGCCACGAGGGCAAGTGTCCTCTTATCAAAGAGATGTGTTTTAGAGAATTTTTCTGACATGTAAAGTGATTGTTAAAACAAGTCCAAATGGGGAAATAAAATGAGAATTAGGTAAGTTCTGACTTTTCATGTCTTCTCATGATATGAACAAAGTAATTCTTCTTTGATACCCCCAAACAGAGACAAAAGTTCATTAGATAAAAGTTATTTTAGGGTAATTTAAAAAAAAATTTCATATCCCCAATACTAGGGCAGACAATGAAAATCGATGAATTAAATAACAAATGAATAAACAAAATTGACAAAGGGAAGATTATTAAACCTTCTAACTCTCAATTCATGGAGAACAGGAAAAGAATTCTTTTAGTGCCAGAATACCAGCACCTAAGTCTTGCTTATTCTTACAGTGGTCTGCCTCAGTGTTCTATTTTTCTTATTGACAATGAGAAAGAAAAAAATAGGAGTTTTACTCAGTCTGAGGGATGGTTTGAAGAAGACTGATTTGCAAAACCTCATTAGAAGAGGAAGAATGTAGAATCAGAAGTTTGGGACTGAGAATAGGACTTCGGGATGGTAACACTCAGATATGAGCTGAGAGGTCAATATCATAATGGTAAAAGGTTCCTAGATCCAAGGCATTCATTGCTTCCCTGATAAAATTGTCTTATTTCCAGCTCAGCATTAATCACATAATAAACACTTGTTATGCATTTGCCTCATGGATAAATGTGTAGATGGATCACGCAGGCAACAATGATTTGAACATGAAGAGAGTTCTTAGAGCAAAGGGCAAGAGGAAGAATTTGAAGATGACAACAATACTGGGGGTGGGGGGAAGAATGTCAGGAAATTACCTCAGTCAATAAAGAATGTGGGTCAGACCCCCAAAAGGAGACAAGAGACTAGATGTGAGATGCCAGGAGTCTTTAGACAAAGGGCAATACTTAGTTTGAAGCTTGTGAGTTCTGCATGCATTTCACACTTCATTTCTACATATTATTGAATGAACCTGGGGGGGAATTATAGCCTAATAATGTTGTTAAGTCAGAGATTAAATAGAACTAAAAATTCTAATTTTAAATTGGAGTACTTTTGCCATGTAGAAGGTTTTGAAGGAGATGTTTCCTAATGGCCTGACCCAAACAGCCCCTGAACTCCTTTCCCATCCCCAGAGGCTCTCATTCAGCTTAAACCCATGGTTTTAGCTGTAAAGCACTTCAAAGTGTGGGTCGAGCCTTCTACTGGCCATAGACCAATTATTATTTATGGCTGAGAATTCCTCATGTCTGCTGCTAAAGTCCAGTCTTTTCTCAGCCTAGACATTACAGTCTTGAGATCTGAAATCTCATACATAATCTGCACTTTTTCTTGCATAAGGAAAAAAAAACTTTACAACATGGAAATCTGCAGCTACCCCGTGTTAGCTATTCCTGGATGTCACCCTGCAGCTCTAATTTCTGCTTTCTCCTCTGTATTCTGGGTACTGCTGCCGGACTTGTCAGCACCTTGTCACTGTTTCCTGTTGCGTGGGCTACCATTGGACTCTGTGTTCTTAACAATTATCCATAAAACCCCCACAAAATCCTTCATAATTAAAAAAAAATATATTAACAGGTAAAAAAAAAAGGAAGCTACTTCTGAAAATTTAGTTTCCTGAAGCGGATGCTATTTGTAAATGCCTCACAGCCTGGACGAACTGCAGTGTTGTCTTGTCTTTTCCTGTTCTGGGATGTTCTTTTGTTCATGGTGTGACAAGGATGTGGGGAGCCAATATGATTTAGCTAAATAATACACAAATGTCAAGAAGACTTTCATGTCTTGTGTACAGACCAGAATAAATTACTCAGATGGAATGTTTTGTTTTTCTTTTCAGGGAACAACCTCACAGTTTACAAGGAGCTTCTCTGACAAGAAGTAACTAAGAAATATTATTAAAAGTAACCTATTTTAATGTAGTATGAAATGGCTAAGGATTTCATTCGGGTTCAAAAGACAGAGGCCTGGAGAGGATGTTGATAGGCAGAATGCGATGAGGAATTAGGCTTGTTCTGGAATTCGTATGTCAGGGGGGTAGGGTATGTGTGTGTGTGAGGGGCGGGGGTGCGGAATAAATCCAGTAAGAAATGAAAATGAGGGAACTAGTTTCTCAGAATTAAAGGTGAACCGAAAGGAATTGGCAGCTGCCTGGACATGCCAGCCAAAGGCCATGGTATCTGATACACGTGACAGATCCAGAGACAACGGCAAAGCTCCCCAAACAACTTGCAGGAAAGGCTTGCCAGGAAGCCAGATGCTGCTTCTGGAAGAATATCTTCTGTGGTTGGGCATCTGGGTTCACTGCTTTCCATTTAAAGAGGAGAAAGAAGGTGGCAAAAGGCAGCCCCATCACTGCCTTTTAAAAAACATACTAAGAGTGCAAATATGCATGTGCACACACAATGTAAGCATTGATAATTGTTGACACGGAACTTGTTTTTTAAAAAACCTGCAAAGATGCAACTTTCCCCAGTGCTTTTTTAGATGGAAAATATTGTATTAAAGGATGTGTTTGTATGTATGTGTGTGTGTGGGTGTGTGGGGGGGTCAGACACCCTTAGATAGAATCTCTAAATAAATATGAGGGATTACTAATTAATTAGGTGATTTTATTTAATGGGCTGGGTTGATCACTGATGTTCAAGTAGAAATAGGAATTTGAACCATGGCCTGTGCCTCTATCGCAGTTGGCTGGTCTTCTGCTCTCTTTGTGTTACCATTCCTCCTTCCCTGGATACACAATCGAGTATTGGTGTTGGCATGAGAGCAGAATGTGGTTGAGTGGACTGGAAATCAGGTGACTTGAGGTCTGGTTAGTTTTTCCCCCTTCCACTTTGAAGTTTGCTGTGTGTCTGCTCTCTTAAAGCAGAGGAACAACATGTCTTTATGCCCTTAAAAGAAGAGAGCAAGCTTTTGTAATCAAGGTGATTTCTATTCCCCTCTCTTCCTCTTCCTTCCTATCCTTCTTCTTTTACCTCTCTGTGCTAAATAATTCAAGATAGTATAAAATATTATTGTATCTGAAACAAATGACGAATAGGAGTTTGGGTTGATCTGATGATATAGGTTAGAGGTTTATTCATTTAGTAGAAAAGTTATGACAAAAAATAAAAAAAAATAATATATTATATTCCAAGATTCTTTACTAATTCTAGATAATCAAGAAGTCTAATTCCAGATAATCAAGAAGTCATAACTACTGGAAATCTCACTGTAGACTTATAATAGTTCTAAAAGGTTCCATATCATTAATGAGTGGTTCCAAGTTCCCTGCTCAGTATTTCCTGGGCCTCTCTTGGCACTTATTCATTTTGTGCTTGTGAAATCTTAGTACTCATTCTCAGTATCAGTATTGACTCCTTTACAATCCAAAGAGTGATACTTTTCTCTTCATCATGATGAGAAGATGAAGATCTGGCAAGGACAGACATTCTGGAGAACAACTCATTACCAACAACCTCAAAATGGAATGTTCCCTAGTCCTGGTCTGAAATATATCAGTTTTCTAATATTCCAGACATAAGAAGTTGGTCATATGTGGAACTACTTACTGGCTATTAAACTGTTACCATCTTACTCAATAAAGTCATGGGATTCCATTTATTCTGCAAAACAATTATTAAATATCTACAATGTTTGTGAGGCTGCGGTAGTCTCTTAGGACTGGTACTAGTAAGAATCAATACTTCAATGGAAGAAAGGGCCAAGTTAATTATTTTCAATCTCTATTCCCAATAATATTTTAAGGTAAATATAGTAAATCATTTTTTTTCCTGCCTGAATATTATATTTATTTCTTCATTTTTTAAAAAGCACAAGGATGAAGACAAGAACAGTAGTTGATTATAGTTACAAATCTGCCAATGTCCTAATATTAGGAGAATGTTCTAGGCTTTGTTTATAGAATTGGTAGTCTTAATCACAAAGTAAAATGCTTCTGTTCTTGCCACATTTTCTTTCTAACCATATGTATGCCATTTGCAGGCTACTTTTCTGGACATCTTCTTCTGACCAACATTAGAAGTCCCTAGGAATCTGTTTTCAACTCTCTTTACAGTATCCTTGAGGTATTTATGACCTTAACCTGCTACCATCTTTAAACTGACAGTTCTAAAATTTATAACTAGATCTCAATCAACTTTCTTGCAATTCCAACATGTATTTCTTATTTCTCACTGGACCTTATTAATAGAATATAAACAATGACTAAATCATACCATGTCTTAAAAATTTCAGCATCTTTCATGCCTCCAATTGGGTCCTTTCCTGTATGTGGTTTGTGTATAATACCACTAAGCTAGCTGAAAACTCAGGTGCTGTCCTGAAGCCCATCCTCTTGACCTCTGTACACACTGAGTGACATGCCCTCTTGAATTTACCTTATCAGTGACTCTCATATCCATTCATTTCCCCATTTTCCTCACCACTCCTTGGTTTGGTGTTGCTAGCTTGGACACCTCCAACAGCCTCTTCACTGTTTCCACCCCTCCTACAAGCTACCCTTTATATAAGCTTATAAAAACTGTGGTCTTCATAAATACAGACTTTATCACTTAATCCCTGTTTCAGACCCCACAGAGATTTTCCTAATGTCTACAGAAAGAATTTCAATCTCCTTAGCAAAGCACAGGATATTCTTGACAATTTAACTTATCTAAAATATTTCAGGCTCCTATTCCACCCCATTCCTAGTTCTCACTGTGGATGACTCTCCACTTCTTTACCATGCCATAGTTCTCCTTCATGCCTTCATATACACAGTACATTTGACTCTCTATATCTGAGTTCTCTGCATGGGGGGATTTAACAAGCTGCTGATCAAATGTATTAAAAAGTTTTTCTATACTGAACATACAGACATTTTCTTGTCATTATTTCCTTAATGATACAGTACAACAAATATTTACATATCATTTATATTGCATTTAAGTATTCTAATTAATCTACAAGTGACCAAATAGGCAGAAGAATGTCAGAGGTTATACAGGAAGAGTATGCATCTGAGGATTTTGCTATCCATGGGAGTGTGTGTGGGGTGTGAGGGGTTGTCCTGGAACCAATTCCTTTCAAATACCAAGCAGCAATTTTATTCTCTTGGCTTGCTGCAGGCATGTTGTCTATCCAACTGACATTCTTACAGATAACCTGTGTGAAGTCCCCTACGAGGTTTTCTTTAGTTTCTTGAGCTAAATTTTAGCTTCTTTTTGGTGACTCACACCTTTTGTTTTAAGTTGAGAGGTTAGCAATTATCTTTTTCTGTAAAGAACCATGTAGTTAGTATTTTTGGTATTGTACAATTGGTTATGACTATCCAATTCTTCTCATCATAGCATGTGAACATTCATGGGAAATATATAAACAGGTGTGTGTGTGTGTGTGCGTGCGTGTGTGTGTGTGTGTGTGTGTGTGTTCCAATAATACTCTACTGACAAACACTTGAGGAGGTAGGAGAGATGTGGTCTGAGTCCTGTAGCTTGCTGGCCCCTTATCTTGTCCAGCCCTGGAATATAGCAGGCACTCATTTAAAACTTCCTGAAGAAATCAGTGTGTAGGATTTTGCAGTTAACAACATTTTTTTTACAAATGTGAACTTAATACATGAAGAAAGGAGGTTTGGAGACATGAAAAGATTTTTCTCAGTGTTGTGCAGTTTCTAAGGGCTGAGGTTGGGACTTGAGCCTACATCTTCCAATTCCAAATCCCCAATTTTTTTTTTTTTCTATTAGGTGAAAGGCCAAGATTCATAGTACAGAAGACTGGGGCAACTTAAAAAACTTACCTCTTTTGAGGGAAATATCCCTATGAAGTAGACCTTCACTAGCATAGAGAAGACAATGATAGATGGGACAGTAGCCATTTTAAAATCTTGTTTTGTTTTCTATGATTCAGTGGTAAATGTTACCATTCAAATGTGAAATCTAATGATCTAAAGTAATAGTTTCACTCCCGTCTTAAAAGCTTATCTCCCAAAGCCTTCCCCTGGAACAAGGATACACCACGGGAAGCATCATTGAACCTTAGTCCCTAGCTCACAGACCTTATAAATCCTGTGCCAAGATGTCTCCTCAGTAGATGACATTTTAATGATTACTATGGGGAGTTGGGAACTATTGCTTCACCCTCACGATCAGAGTAATTAATTTTCTTAACTACCAGGCCAAATTCTGCCACAGGAGTCCAGTTGAGGAATTTCAGACCCATAGGAAGTACATTAGCTCTTCAAAGTGATGGGGGTGCCATTTCAAACACACAAGCAAAGGAGCTATTAAGCTTCTGGCTTATTTCAAACAACTTGCAACCCTTGTCCCTCAGGAAAAAGAGAGAGGGAGAGAGAGAGAGAAAATAACAATTTGCACACATCTTTCATTTTCCAGTAAAAATACCCATAGCCTGCAAGTCTTTGGATATCAGGTATTGTGGTTGGGTGGAAGACCAAAGTGTACAGAAAAAGAGTGCTGTGCCAGAAGACAGCACAGTAAAACACACCCTGCTCCAAAGCACACCAGACCTGAGCATTCAGAGGTCTGGATGGGTGACGGAGAGCATCACCAGCCATTGCACTTGATGACCAGAGAGGAGGGTGAGGTCTCAAGGGCTTTGAAGTCCATTTTCCAGCCGTATCTAACTTTCCCCTCCAAATATCAGAAATGCCCACAGTTCCATTTTAAAGAGAGGGTGAATGAATTATTTCCTCCCCATTGTTTCCTTGTACAATCTAATTCTAGGTCGTCATCATTTAAGTTGCCTCTGACGTGGTTTTGTAGGATATTTTATTTAATATCCATGAAGACCACAGAGAAGCTTTAAATATCGGTTTACTCTCACAAAATAGCCACAGCTCAACAGTTTCTCCTTTCAACGAGGCATTCAACTGGCATGCTTCCATGAGATTTGTCTATTCAGCCATATCATTTTTTCACCTTGGAATTCTGTGAACAGCTGGGCAATTTTCTTAGAGTCAATGAAAAAGCAAAGATTTTTTAGCTTTCCTTTTAACCTATTTCACATTGTGCAAGTCTCCTACAAGAATGTTTATCTAAATCTAAAATTGGCAGCAAATATATTCTTCCAAGGCTATTTTCAAAAAAATCCATGAATGGCATTGTTTCATCAGTCATCTTTATTTACTTATTTATTTTTTGGTGTTGGGAATGGAACCCAAGAGCCCTCACACATGGTAAGTCTCTACTCTACCACTGAATTAAACACCAGCCCTCTAAGTTATCTTAAAAAGTCACCCATTTCTAAGACATTTTTACTTTCCTTCACTAATGTGTAATTGCATGGGAATTGAATGTTCTTCAGTGTTTCCCTCTCTTAAAAATCTGAGATTGTCTTGGCCACCACCAATGCATGCCACAAAGTAAATCTGGCTAACTAGTTCAACTTTGCTCTGTGGAAAGAGTTTGATATTTATTTTCTGCAATTATCATGTATTATTTTTATAATCTTGGAAATAAAAATGTGGCAAAAGATTTCAGCAATAGCTAGAATATCTTACCAGTAATAGTGGCAACAGGAATTACAGTACTGTACTTCAAAAGAGCAGAGCAGGCTAGACAGATGTGTAATTGACAGGATTCTAGAACACTAGTGACTGAGGCAGAAGGTAAGGACCTCACCTTCAAAATTTCTTGCTTGTAAGCCTTTCACAGAGTTAACATTTTGTTTTGGGTGGCATAAAATCCTCTTTGTGAGGATTATTCTGATAAGTGAGACAACAAAGCAGAAGAAATTTCCCTAGGAAACTGCTGTAATGGAGGAGGCTCTTGAAAAAAACACAGGAAGACCAGAGCCTTACTTCAGCCTCCTCACATCTGCACCAAAGGAAGGCAGATTAGGCAACCATGGCAGCAAGACATCACCTGGAAGGTGAACAGAATTGCAACTGAAGACAGGGGATAAGGTGCTAGCCCAATTGATAGGGACTCAATGACAGAGCAGAGTTTGGGTTGGGCATGATGACCAGGGTGTCTTGTGGCTTGTTGGACATATGAAAACAGCCTGGATGAGACTCTGGAAAATGGCTGAGTCAGGCTAGTGAGGAAACTCAGGTTCTGGAAAAAGCTTTGGAGGTAGGGGAAAGACTTTTTGGAACATAGTAAATTTGATTGTGATTTCACTTCCTCAGCAATTCTTCTTATATTTGTTTCATTAAAAATATTTTATACTTCTCTTATGATAAGAATAAGAGATGTGGATGTATTGTGCTTGTTTAGTACTGACATGTGGTAGGTACTGTGCAAGACCTTTGAAAGCATTATTCACCTACTCCTCACCATGGGAATGGGTTCTTTTATGATCTCCATTTCACAAGAGAGAATATGGAAGCTTAGCTTTGCATGACCTGCCCAAGCTTATACTTCTAGGAAATGGCAGAGCCAAGGCTCACATTCAGGCCTGCCTAACTCCAAAGCCTGTTTTCCTTGCTTCCTTAACCTCAATGTCTCCTTCTATACTGTTGATAGAGGAAAAAAATGAAACACATGAAAATAAATAGCATAATTCAAAGACTCAAAGAAAGAAATGGTAACATTTCAGCAAATATTTTCACAGCCTTTTCCATATGCAGTTTTTTCTACATATTTATATTTTTACTGAGTAGATAAAATATTGTATTCATGATTTTATTCATCTTAATATATGTGTTTTTCCACATTCAATTAAAAAGCCATGAATTACATGTCACTAAACCAATATGGTGTATCATGTTCTATATAACCCTTCCCCTGTCACTGAACACTTACATTATTCCCAAGTTTCTACCAGTCAACAAAATTGTCATAATAATTTCTCTGCAAACACTTTCCTCCTCTGTTACTTAGTATAAAATAGAGAGATGAAGATCACTGGTTCAAATCACATACATTACCTAGATTACTTTCCTAGTATGCTTGCTGATAGATTCCACCAGTACATAGAAGATTTGATCCAATACACACTTGTCAAAATAGATTCACCTATCTTATTAATTTTCTATAATCTGATAATCTTTTTTCCTTTGTTTACACTTGCAAACTAAGAATAGGAGCACTTCCTAAACAATATCTCTTTATTTTTTTAATTACCATCTGGGGACTATTTTAACAATTATCCAGCATTGAAACTTTAGGCTTATCTCCATAACTAACAGGATATTGGGGATACAGAAGTGAGAGAAAGAAAAATTATGTGTTCTTTACTTTGGAAAAATCTCAAGATTGGGACCATTTCTTTCCATTTGATTTCTATGACTTGATTTAACTAAAACTTCTATGGGACTTCTTTGAGTTTCTTTCCTCCTATTTCTTTCAGTCTAAAGTATTATTAGATAACTTTTTCATATACAGTAAGTACAGCATGCAATTGTCTAGTGCACCAAGTTTTACTAAGTGATTCCCTGTTTCTCACTTGATTCCTTTAAATGGCTCACAGCCTCCAACCCATTAGCAAGTCAACCATTGTTCTACGCTCTCCTTTCATTAGTTTATCTTCTCTCTACAACATTCCCAATGAAGTAGGAAAATGCATGTGATGTATTTTATAAAGATCAAAATTGCCATATATATGATAATTCAGAAGTCACCACAGACATTTCCAGGGCCTAGAACTGTAATGTCAATTTGTGAAAGTCACCATTAATAAAGATTTCAAACTGGTGACATTTGGAGATGAGAGCTTATTCTGAATTCCTAGTGTCAAGGTACAACAGTAGAAGTCTTGACTTGAGTGCCATTAAAAATGGGAACTCTGGACTTTGCCACTATTGGGTCTGAGCAGCCATTTTACAATTCTACACTTAATATAATCACGGCTCTTTAAATATTCTGGCTTTGGTGGATAAGATTTACATCTGTCTCCCAGTCTAACTGAGCCATATTAATCTTTCCCAGGCAGTAGCTACTCTGCTTTGGGGAGAACATTTAACTCAGAGCTCCGCAAAAATGGAACTCTGTTCTGTTGACTGTAGAGTACGTAGGTCAAGTGGAATTTTTGGCACTTCATTACATTCCCTGACCCTCACTAAACAAACTTCAAAATATATATGTTTGCAACAATTTGGAATAAACACTACATACAAGTGTTGATGGGAGATTTTCTGAAGAACTACCAAATGCATCAAGACTAAGGAAAACATTCTAATGATTCTTTCAAACATGAATATATTTAAATTCTAGTTAAACAATCTTCTTATTTAGTCTTCTCAAGCTTTGATGACATGCCACGATTGGCTGTTCATCAAAAACTTAGCAAAAAATGCTTAACAAGATAGAATCGTGTGCACATACTTGTGCATAATTAAACTCAGTTTATATAAATCAGTGCAGGGTGGAATATGGTCACACCACCCAAGAAAGGTTGGTGGCTGGAAAATAACACATTTTTCCCCCATGTAAAATAAAAAATATTAAAATTAGAATGCTTTGAAATGATATAATAATCTGATATTAAATCTTAGTTTAAAATATCTATTTTTGTCTCTATTGAAATAGATGAAATTTCTACAAAAGTTAGGAAATTCATTTAGATATAACAAACAAGCTTTAACTGTTATTACTGGGACTGTGTGGCATGACATGGAGGAGTCTCATCTTTTCAAGGTTTTTTACTAAATAGATCCTCATCTCTGTGAGTTTTTTTTTCTTTCTCCCCTAAAGGAACATTTAGCTGACTCTTAATTTCTTCATTTTATAGCTGTTCTTTGAGTTGAAAAAAAAAAGGAGTGATTGAGACTGAGTAATGGATATTTCTCAAGAACTCTAAGACTAGGTATTGCATAGCATTAAAGAGTATACTTTTCCATTTGTTTTATGACTTGGTCCAGTTAGAGTTACTGAGATAAGCACTCCATATTTACTTGTAACTTGAAACCCTTCTCATGATGTGTAAAAATCCTGAGGGAAAAAGAATTAACATCTGAAGAATGCTTACCTTGTGCCAGGCATTTTATATGCATTATCTCATTTAATTCTCATAACCACAAGATATGGTTGATATTATTTAATCTGATTTTACTTGCCTGAGATCATAACAGGAGTAAAGTACAGAACAAGGCTTTGAGTCTAGGTCTCTCATTCTCTTTCTATTTCTTTGAAACCCAAGATCCTTTCACTGAAACTCACTGAGTTTCTCACTGTAGCCAGCATGTGGAGGCGTAAGAAGGGATAACAAGGGTAACAATAATAAGGAGGTTTTAAACTTTGAGATAATGTTCCCCTCTGAGAGTAAAATAAGAGAATAATATGATGCATGTGTTTAAAACCTGTTCCCTAATGCAAGAACTGGTTTGGCAAGTTATGGACTACCCATACATTGGAATACTATGCCATCATTAAAATGAATAAGAAGAGTCTATTTAATGAAATGGAAGGTTGTCCATGATTTGCAAAATAATTGCAGAACCGTATGTGCAGTATGATGTACTTTAACACCAGAAGCAACCACACACACATATGGTTGCATGTGCTTTGAAACAGGTCTGGAAGGATGCATAAAAAAAGTGTTAGTTACTTCTGCTCAGCAAGCTTAGAATGACTGGTAGGCAAATTTCACTTTTTAATGTGTATGCATTGCTGTTGCTTAATTTTTTTGTGTGTGCAGTTGCATGTATTACATTCACAATTAAAAATCATGTAATGCATTAGTTGAACAATGTGTAGGAATGACTCATCCTAAGGAATGGATAATTGAGGTGATTCAGGAGATTTAATCTTACAAAAGCAAAACTGCTATTTTGGATCACTATTCTGTGAAAAATGCTTCACAATTACTATGTATATACAGTGAAAGCTAAAATCTCATAACTTGTATTGCACTGTGCCTTATCTGAAGAAGGTGTTAACAGAAGGCAAATGAGTAACAGTCATTTCAGACTTAACTTGTACAAAATAGACCACTCAAACCTACTCTTCCTGTTCCTCCCCCAGTTTACCCATCTCTGTATGTATCATTATCATTTCTTCACTTGCCAAAGCAGAAACCCACCTGATTTCTCTTTTCCTTACCCCCAAACAACAGCAAACCCATCTTGACCCACCTCCAAAGTCTCTTTACTCATATCTTTCTGAGGGCTTTATTCAAGGCATCCCTGTCTCCTACTTGGTCTATGATGGCTGCCTGTTAATAGATCTCCCTGCTTTCACATTTGCAATCCATTTTCCACTCAGCTGTTTGAGGGATCTTTTATACTCCTTGAATTTAGCATTCTCCAGTGGTACTTCCTTGTTTTTAGAACAGAAGCCAGATCTTTCATTGGTCCACATGTGACCAATGAGACCTGTGACCTGATGCTGTATAATGTTTAGAACTTCAGCTCCTGTCCCCCACCTCTGTTGCTTACCAGGTGCTGGCTGTCTAGTCCTACTTTGTGCTTTTCAAATGCATCCAGCTCTTTGGGACCTAAGGGTCTTATTATTTGCTTTTCTCCACCTGGAATTCTCTCCTCCTTACTGTTTACATGAATAATACCTTATTCATTGGAACCTACATTTTACAGATGAGGACAGTGGATTTCTGAGAGTTTAACTTATTTGTTGGTCATAGCACTTGGTGTATGATAGGTTTTGAATGTATGTCTGAATCATTTCATGCTCTTCCCATGACATTAGATAACAAAGTCAAAGATGGCTTATCTCAGGGACTTGGCAATGGTTCTGACAGTCAGCAAACATCTACCTACTTGTTGAAAAGTCCAAAGGAAAAATAAATTTTTTCAGAAGCTCCTTTTGTAAGTTCTCCTTCCTATCTCTAGTACATTTTTCAGTTTTTACAGGAAGTCTTAGGTCAGCTAGAGGGGAAAATATGAGAAGGAAGTATCGAAAAATATTGTCTTAGAAATTTAAAGCTAAGTGTTGCTTATTTCATAATGATTATAATTCAACATACCCAGAAACCCTTACAACTTACTTAGTTAGATGTCCAAAGAGGGCTTTCATGGTGTCACGATTTGGTGGAGGGAGTTTTTGTACAAGAGACTTTATAGTTTCAATTCTTGTGTTATTGTCTGGCTTTTCTAAAAAACAAATAAATAAGTAAAAAGAAGGTTAGAAACGATTTCATAGGTACATGAGAGAATTTACTGAGGAAAATTTTAACTAAGACTTAACAACTTAAAGTACTATCAGTAACCAAAGGGAAAGTGTGTTCTTCACCAAGTTGTTTTGGAGTTTATTTTGACTATATAAATTAGACCATGGTGGTAAGAAAGCAGCGACACTGTGACTTTGACACAACCTTCCTTAAATCAAGTATTGAATTGTTTTCTTCAATTTCCTATTTTATAAGGTGTAGAAGGACAAATGGTGACATCCAAATGTGTACACATTTTAATCCCTGGAACCTGTGGCTATGTTACTTCACCCAAGAAAAAGAGACTTTGCAGATGTGATCAAGTTAGGGATTGAGATGGGAAGACTTTTCTGGATTATTATAGTGGGTCCAGTGTAATCTAAAAGGTTCTTATCAAAGGGAAGAAAGAGGATGGGACTCAAAGAGAGAAGGTGATATGACAGTGGAATCAGAGGAGAAGGGCTATGTGATGGGAGCCTGGGCTAATGAGGGACAACAGCCTCTAAATGCTGGAAAAGGCAAGGAAACAGAGCCTCCAGAAGAATGCATTCCTGCCACCATCTTGAGTTTTTCCCTGTGAAACTGATTTCAGGTGTCTAGTCTCCAGAAATGTAAGATAATAAGTTTGTACTCTTTTAAGCCACAGAGTTTGTGCTATTGGCATACCAGCAGTGGGAAGCTAATACATAAGGACATATAAAACAAAGAATTTTTTTTAAAAAATTACTTCTATGCTATCTTTTCTCCTGATGCATTTTGGGTTTGCTACAAAATAAGGAGGTTGCAAAATACAAAACTCCAAAAAGCATAATAATTGGTCTTATGCATTTTTAAAAATAGGAAGTTGTTCAAAACTGCATACCACATGTATTGTTTTTCTTCATTTTGTTCCTTTTGCATGGAAGAAAAATTAAGAAGTTATTTACTTAGCATCCTAAGAACTTTGTCTTGCCATGGTCTTAGTCAGGACCTTACCATTTTGAGGTATAATTATTTATTGCACTTAAACACTTTAGAACATTGATTTGTTATCTTTCTGATGTATATTTTATCTTTAACTTCTAACACAGAGCTCCTTATAATTCTAAAGAGGTCACTGCTGGAAGAGATATATATGGAAATATATGTAAGTTAATCCCCCACCCAATATCCACTCTTATCTCCCTTTGCATGACAATCCCATTGTGGAGAGGATGGCAACATATCAGCAAAAGGGCTAATTTTCCAGACTTTTTGGCAACTGGTGTGGCCATGTGACCAAGTCTGGCCAATGAAAGTTGAGTTAAAGCATTATGTGGGACTCCTGAGGAGGAGTGTCCAGAGCTGATTTAATTATTTAAACTTTTAAACTTTTCTTCTTTATGCTTCTGAGAATGTATATGGAATTGGTATACCAGGAAATGACCTTGAGAATGGAGACTATGAAGAATGCACACTGCTAGAAGGAGCATTCCTCACTGTGGGGCAGTGAGACCTGGGATTCTGTGATTTTGTGTACGAAAACCTTTGCAGATGGTTCTCGAATACTAAGAGTAAACATGGTTCCTAATAAGATGTACTTCAATAGCCCAATTTCTAATCTTCTGTTAGTTGGTATATAATTTTTATTTACTAGGGTAAGAAAGAATTAGTTTAGAAACTGCCAGTTTTCTTAGCAAGATGTTTCAAAAGAAACTTTTTGTAAGGAATTGTAGGAAAAT
The DNA here is from genome assembly GCF_047511675.1 of Marmota flaviventris. Lineage (NCBI taxonomy): Eukaryota > Metazoa > Chordata > Mammalia > Rodentia > Sciuridae > Marmota > Marmota flaviventris. The sequence goes on from NC_092508.1 coordinate 85,988,054, forward strand.
GTCCTGCTGAAGATGGTATTTGGCTAAAGTGGGGTGAGGGCAGTCTTCCTAGTAGAACTCTGCCTGGAAGATTTTTCTTTTTCCTCCTAAAACCACAAGGGTCTATAAATAATGCCTCCCACAGTCAAAGCTTTCAAAATTGCAGTTATTCTTAGAAGAGTTCCAACATAATATGGCTTGGACAACTGCAAATGAAAGAAACAAAGGGGAAGAAAAAGAAAAAAAAAAAAAAAAAGATGCTGCAACATCATAGCCCACACCAGATGTAATCTTTTCTGCCAAAACGTAGTGAGCCCCCTGGTTATTTAATGATGGTAAGAAAATGTGATGCTTTGCAGGACTACTTGGGGCCTATGGGATACCTTAAACTCAGAAAAAGCTATTTAAGAAGTCAATATAGATATTTTTTAAAAGATGAGTGTGAAGCTGATATAGTGACTCAGAACAGAGCTATTAGTAGTGTTAGATACTTTGTATTTAACCCTCTGATGTGTGTGTATAGGTGTATTTTTTTTTCAAGATGTAGATACTTTTTGAAGTTTGGCATGATTCTAGAAATGCATTTTACTTGAGGATCTGGTGAAACATTTGGTTTAAGCAATGAAGATGTTATTGGGAACAGTAGAAAGAAGAAAGGAGGGGAGAAGAGGAGACCTTTTTAGTTTTACTGAAATTTCTGACTATAATCAGGTCAATTTCAGAATCTCCAGAAAAGGGACTTGTTGACATTCAGGGCTGCAGAAGTAGCAGCCCTAAATTAAACTTGACAGACAGTAAGTGGGGAGTGATCTTAATGGCTACATTCAGCAAACCTTAGTTTTGGGGAACATATGATCCAGTCAGAGTGAGTTTAAAAAAAGGTTGAGCATTGCTTAATTGGAATAATTGAATTTCAAGGTCACAACCATGGTGCTCAAGCAGGAATTAAAACATCATCAAGTCTGTTAAGCCACCAGGTAAAAGAATTGTGAGCTTTCCTGAACAAAGTTAGCTCTCCCTTTGCTGTGTTCCTTTGCTTTTAGAACATTTTTCTTATGCAATACTTCACATGGTATTTCCATTACTTGGATTCCTATCCATTTCCCCCATTAAAGAGGGAATCTTCCTATAAAGCTGAGTTGCTTTTATTCTGGTAGACAGTAGATTGAAAGAACAAAACATGAATTAGTAAATGAATGAAAGACATGAGCAATGATTGGAATAGATTGACCTCAGTTTAAATTCTGTAACAGCTTTTTATTAGCTATGTGGTCTTAGACATCTTTCTTATTCTCCTTGAATAACATCTAAAAGGGAAGTTTTATGGAATTCACAAGATAGTACGTAATGTACATAGCACAGTGACTGGTCAAACTAAATTCTCTGTAAGTGTTCACCCCCTCCATACCTTTTTTTGAAGTTCATGCTGAGTTTAATTCACCTTTTGTTTCTAGCACTTAGCATACTACTTGGTTTAGCGAGCATTCAAAATGCAGTTGCTAATTCTTGAACTGAGTTGGTATCAGTTCATGAAAATACAATTGCTAAGATAGCTTGCCATTACACAAGTCCCTAAATACTTGGAGATGGACTGAGAAATTGATGATCTGATTGGTGAGATGTTATGCGACAGAACCTTTATAAAATATATGGTGGCTTCTCAGTATGCCTATAAGAAACATTCTACATAAAAATATTTTATAGGCATATTTTCCTTTTTCTATTTGCACACATACTTGAGCAATCAGACAATTGGAGAGTCATACATGCATATTTGTGGGTAACTATGCTGTTGTTCTAGAGGGGAAACTGCAATGGCTTAGAAAGAGCGGAAATATTGTTAAGATGAAACAATTTATTTTTCTTAAAATCTAATCAGAACAAAATCTTTTGAAAGGTTATAGGAAAGCAGTGTTTTCCCATTCAAATAAATACCACACCCACTCTTCCATAGCTTGTAAAATCAGGAAATAACACAAACACTTCTAAGTGGGGGAACATCTAAAAATACAATTGGATACATTAAAATCAAAATGACACCTTTTCAGATCTGGTTTATTGATGTGTCATATTAGGAATTAGAATCAGCATACATAATACAGGAGTGGTTAATGAGCTAAGATTCATACACAGCTTACTAAAGACGTGTCAACTGCCTTCAATTGATTCAGTGAGCATCTGAAAGACAGCATTTTCTATTAATATTTCTTCTTCAGCATATGGTTTCTCATTATTGTGAAGCATTGAAAGTTTGAGAAGACTTTAAGATAGCTCTGACTTTTTTACATTATGATTAGAGGGGGAAGGTAAAGAAACATTTTTTTTTTCTATGTGGAGAATTAAAGAATCTATTATCTTAGGTACACTATATACTAAGAGACACAAAAATCTTTCTAGAAATAATAAGCCCCACATTTTTTTTTCTTTCATTTGCACTTACTCCTACCCTCAATGCAATATGATTTATTTCATATGTACTCTATGCTCGTTAATACCTCCATTTTAGATTCTCATCTACATTCATATATCCTCTCTCTAGTCTGAACTGTGAACCTACAACTGTGTAAACTGTAGTGGTACATTTTGGCTATTCAACAATGATTCTAAACTGTTTCTCACTCACTGCTCACTACCTGCCCCCATTTTCTCAATCAACACCAAACACATTGTTGTAAATCATCTTCTTCAGAAACAATTTCATGCTGCTTGGAAAATTAACCTCTCTTACATGATGTGATATAGGTTTTAATGCCACAAGAATGTGGCTTTATAGCCCCTTCCCCCATTCGTGGTTTTGAGGGCACATTTTTCAAAATATGTTTTATGGTAGTTATATTTGCATTTATCTGAATGAAATGTTGCTACTAAAGTAAGAACATTTACAACCATATGCCTTTTAGAAAAGAGATAAGATAAAGTTACACAATGATGGAAAGTTCTACGCAGGGAAGAACTGTGGCCCTGCTGGCCTCTAGACACTTTCCTGATCTTATCATCCATGCCTTTATTTTTCCTAATTTATTTATAGCCAAACGTTAAATCATAATTCAAAATAGATCCTGCTATTGTATATAGGTTCACCAGAGGAACACAAGACTAGCTTCTCCCAGTAACCATTACATAGGGAGTACTGTTCATCCCACATATCTACAACTGGCAAAGGACAACTGCTTCCCTTTGTTAAGGAGGTCATAAGTACCACAGCTGTTCTGCTTCTGAAAGTTATTTTGGAATGTTTAATGCATCCTGTATGAAAAACACAGTAGTCAATACAAGTCAGAGTTATATTTGGTAGAAAGCCATTCTCTAATTTATTCTCAATTTATACTTTTTGTATCATGGACATTTCAGAATTTAGTTAGAGACTCTTCTTGCTTCTAGGAAGAATAAATATCTTCAAAGAACATTTTTGTTTGTTTCAGTCTACTCTGTACTCTACTACTTGGTACAAATCTTAGAGAATATGCTTTTTTAATGACAAATCTTGAGTTGGGATTGAAGAATCATCCAAAGTAGAGAAATGATTGCTAGGTTAATGTCTTTAGCTTGCATTTGCTTTAGGAAGAGACACTCTAAGGGCAGATTCAAACTTCACAAATGGATACAAATATGCACATATTTCAAACACATCTTATAAATAAGAGAAGGTTACACAATTCAACCATACAACAGAATGAAATCATGTCACTTGTAGGAAAATGGATGAAATTGGAGATTATTTACTTAAGTAAAATAGGTGAGGCATGGAAAGACAAGAATCACATGTTTTCTTTTATATATAGAATATGAAAAGAACTTAAAAAGGATAACATGAAAGTAGAAAGGGGGTTACTAAGGAAGGGAACTGGAAGATGGGGGAGGAGTGAAAAAGTGGAAAAAGGGAGAGTGACTATGACCAAAGTACATTATATGCATGCATGAAATTGTAACAATGAAACCCATCATATTGTACCATTAATATGCAGTAATAATATAATAAGAAAAAATGAATAAGAGAAGTGGTGTAACAGGTGTCTGAAAGAACCAGGTTAAAATTTTTGCTTTTCTCTATGATTTGTGGAAAGTTGTGGAACTCCTGATGCTTCTAATCCTTTACTTAAAAATACAAAAACATATGTCTCAGAATTTTTGTAGAATTAAATGTTTCATCACACACAAATGGACATATAATAAGTGCTTACTAATTAAAGTCCCCCTTTACTTCAAAATGTCTTTTTTTCTTTTTAATTCTTCTGTCATCCCTCACAATTGACTGCTTATACTTCAAGATTGTTTCCAAAAATCACATGAAACCATACATTTTACTCCTTAGTAACTTTTTCTAAAAACAGAAACAGGTCACAGTGTGTGATAGATATGTAAATACATAGAATGCTATCAGTTATTGAAGATCGTTTTGTTAAAATCTTAAGTAGGTACAGTACATCATAAACAGAAATGTCATTGTCTCATGAGCCAAGCAATAATCATGACCTTGAGGCTAATCTATATTTGGCAATTTGGAGTTTTGTGAGATTCCATGTTCTCCTGCCCCTCCCTCACACTTCCCCCAAATCCCCCGAAAGTCATGTTTTATATGTTATTAAAAGGAAGGCACATTCTCCATGTCTGCCTATGCCTGGTAAGTTTGGCTTTAGATATTGATAAACCATGTCAAAACATTTAGAAGGGTGGTACATTACTTGTAGGAGAGACCCAGCAGGAATAAAATGCATGTGCCTCAAGGTGAGGGTGCATTCTTCTTTGTCTGCAGGGACCTCCTGATAATTAGAACCATTCACCTCACTTCTACACCAGAATCCCTTGTAGTCCTTGTTTCTCCTCTTAGGAGATGTTCATGTTTTGTCAGTTTTTTTGTTTCTTTGTTTTGTTTTTTTAAATTAACAATTTTTAAACTGTGAAAAACTTTCATTGTCAGTAAATGTCAGTTTCAAAAATATTCTGACTGATGCATTATTCTAAGTCTGTAGAGTCCTTGAGTTTGGAAAACTTCAACTCATTGATTACGCTAGCACCATTTCCAGGGACCATTTTGAGTCCTGGTCTAGTGGGGAGTAGCCACCCACAGTGCACTGTTAGAAGTATTGCTAAGAACAATCTTAATGTTTTCCATTTATTTTCCTACTGTCTAGAAATAAATAATTAAGAAGTTATTAATCAAGTTTATCAATACCTAAATTCAATAAATTTATTTCTTAAGTAGTTTATAGAGTATTAAACATATGTGTATATATGTTTGAAGAAAACAATATTTATTAAGGCCTATGTGGAACCCATGAAAGCTATTAAGTTGGTTCACATTTTTGTCATTTTTTTAATCCAAAGAGGCAAATAAAATACAAAATATGTCATAATCTGTTATGTGTTGAACATTAGGCATGCCACAATATAGGTATCAATGAAGTTTACATACTTCTTCTTACTGAAGGGGTCATCTAAAGTGATTGCTAAAAAGCTTCTGAGATGTTAATCACATCAAAAAAGTTTGGAATAATTCAGAAATTCACAAATCAATGAGTTTGAAATTCTATTTAATTAATTTTGAAGATCCTAAAAATGTTTATGCTTAAATTCTTTATGCATCCCATATTACACTCAGGGAATGTAAAACTACCATCTTTTCTATTTTATATAACTGAATCTGTCTAATTTTAAGGACTTTGGTGCATTGATCTCACAGTGAGACAAGTTTGAAAAACTTTCTGTATGTAACTGTTTATAAAGGGTCTTACTTTGATGCAGTCAATTTTAATATAGTTACATTCTCTAAAATTCACCAAAACCTGAAAATGGTTCTTAAACCATTCTCCCACTCCTTAATTGTGCAATGATGTTCCTATTTGTCAGAATCAAAGAGCAAGGCAATGTCTGACACCAGCAGTAATCTTCACACAATCCTACTGTCCTCCCTAAAATTTCTTAGTTTTCATAGTAATTTTGGAGGTGTCAAGGTGGTTATGTACATTTCTGTAACTTACAAATGACACGAATTAATCCTTTAGTGATAGTGTATGCTGAGAAAATTAAGCTCACTAGTTTATTTCTTTGAAATACAGTTCTGCGAAATGTTTATTTGAATTATATTTATTCATGTATATATGCTTTTATAAGCTTTAAAAAACCCAACTCTTACCATTTTGATTCATTTGATATCTTTCTCATCATAAACCACAATTCATTTCAAATACTCATGTAACTATTTATATTAAGCATTACCTTTGTACCTTTTCATGAGTGTGGAAATCTTACAAATATTTTTCAAGATTTGGAGTTTTTCATAAAAATGTAATGTTTTGCCTCTTTCCATTTGTAGACAAATTAGATTTATATGGGATTTAAAAAAAAAAAACCTCACTGGAAAAAAACTAGGGTCTATTACATAATTAGAAAAAATGTGAACTAAGGAATACTTTCATTATATTTGGAGTTAAAAACATTTTTTAAAGAAAGTATATTAATCTTTACTCATAACCATTCATTTTGAACAAAAGGCCTCTGAAGAGGAGATGCTTGTTGGTATGGCAGACTGTTTGTCCAGGTCATTTGGCATGGCCACACAGTGACACTGATTGCAGAGAAGAGTTATGAATTAAACAAACATTGACATAATTTAAGAAATGGATCATAAAATATTGTTATGATTCAGCTTTTTTGTTTTGTTTTGTTTTTAATTGTGAGACTATTGTAAAAGAAGAAAACCAGGCAACATGTGGTAACTTTAGTCAGCATTTCTGAACTGGGAATGATAAACACCTCTGCCGAGCTCTGGCATTTATCAGGACTGAGATATTATTACCACATAGAGTCACAGCATGGTTACTGTTATCATCGGAAAAAAGAGCCAGCTAATCTTAATGGTTTGTAAAGCCGTTACCTGCACTGGTCTGACATTTATCATGATCATTTTACCACATGGGTCCTACATAGCAAAGGTCTTTTATCTGGAAGGGACATCACTATGAATTATTATTTGCAGCTAGGTAGAAAATTGTATGTTGTAGATACCTTTTCTCATTATAAATCACATAGTCACATTCCACCATTTCCCCCAGAAAGCTGCTGAGCCTAGGTTTTTTGCCACAGCTTGCTTTTCTCTCCCTCCCCCATCTCTCTTTCTACAGTTTCCTGAAGATATTAGCCATTTTTTCATTAGCATCTTGAATATAATTTTGGAGAACCACATGTATGGGAGGTATACATAAAGCCACAGTTTCTTTATAGTTATGGGAATTTCCTGAACATTCTGTGAAAGGACTGCACAGCACTTTAGGAATTGAAGTTGATAAACTGTCTACCTTTTAAAAATGACTCATTTTTTCTGACTTGGTGGCCAGACCTTTCTCTGTTCTTGACCTTGTCAATAGAATACTTAGCTGTAGATCAGACAAAATTCCTATGCTTGATTTGAAATACTCAAAATGCTTATGACATTTCTTGCTTGTGTTCTCATGAGGAGGAAAACAGTTTCATTCTGTCAGATTGTGAGAATTTTCAGACTCGGGTTTAGTAAGTTTCATGCAGTAGGACAGAACACACATTTATTCAAAGAGGCTCAGATTCTATCCCTAACCATCAATGTCCTAATGACATTTACTAGTACATAGTATGGAAGAAATAAGGCTATTAAAAGGTTTGATGTCTTAGAACCATGGGACTAAGTCAGGCAAGTAAAATGCATTAATTTAACAATGGAAAATTTCAATGAATAGGCCAAGTTGTTTACCATGGGGGAAAAATGAACAAATCCTCTCTTTTAAAAAGATTGAGACAACTAATCTTCTGGAAGAGATATTTATATATTTTCTTCTTTCTCAAGTGTTCCATTAGGAATAAACAAGCCAGAAATTCTGCACTTTTATAATGAAGAGGGAGGAGAATTCTTTGCCATTTTTGCATTTAGGAAGAAATGTGCAAGAAGAATGTGACAATTTAAGCAAATCAAGATTGTTTCAAATGGATCACAAACGGGACTTTGTGGGATATTTTATGCTAGCATGTGAAGCAAACAGTAAATTTGAGAGGAAGATTTTCTCAATGGTCTAGTTCTGATGTGTTTTCCCATTTCTTTGTGTGTTTAAAGAGGTTTGGATGTGGTGTTTAATATTGCTTCGACTTTTTTGCAAATGAGTTCTGGAGAAATATTCTCACATGAAGGAAAGCTGATGTGCAGTATTGCTGACAGCAGCTGGGGGGATATGAAGGAAGAAACCAGATTCCCGAGTCTAGATTTAGCAAAAATAAACACCTATCATCCCAATAAAACAAAACAACAACAAAAAAACCCTATCATCTTAAATGTTTAGAAGCATCAAAGTAGACCTCTCTACCCTTGAAGAAATCTAACATTTTTCTTAAATGAATCTATTCTTTAAGGGGAAAAACAAAACAACTTTAATGTGAGGTGCAATATTTTGCAGTAATGTGTGTTCCTTTGCTTACCTTGTTACATTTAATTCCATATTAATTTTGGTATTGTTACAAATTTCCTCCAAAGAAAGCAGTTTCTGTTTCAAAGATGCTTCAGACCGTGAGAGATGCTTGCATAAATTTGGGGGTCAAGGTGTGGAAACCATTTGTTCAATTCACCTGAGCTTTCATTGCTCAAAAGGCATTCACATAATTTGGTTCAATATTCTAAGATATCATTGTAAAATGGTGGCCTAACATTCCAGCATACTGCTTTTCGCATCAAACGAAGGACTACACTGATTTAAAACAAACAAATAATCAAGCACGGAACAAACAAGCTCCTTTATTCTTTTTTATTTCAGGATGACTCTTTTGTTCGAGATTAACACCATTCTGTCATTATTGTCCCCCCCCCGCCCCCCCCCCCCCCACACAACTGTAACCTGGGAGCATTTACAATAATTAGTGAGGGGCTTTGCTGCTTGAATTTTTCTCCTTTTCTGGGGAACTGGGTGAATTGTCGAGTGCTAATGAAAGTCGGAGACTTCTAGCAGTGGTTGAGCCAGGCACAGTTCGGGCAGACGCTTTAAGCTTCCCACTGTGCGGCAGTGCAAGCTTCCCTGCTGTTATGTTTACCATAGTTTTAATGTCTGTGAAAAAAATTCCTGATGCAACCGAATTATATTATGCCCTTTTGTTTATATAACCTTAACCTCCCTGCCCACCCCTCACTCCCCACTTTAGCAGATCCCTGTTGCCCCCTGCCCATTACAGAAAGCTCCTCCTCAACTTTGTGGCCATCTTCCCACTTTGGTTCTTACCATGACAGCCCAGCTGCTCTGCAGCCTTGTTTGCAAAGCCTATTCAGAAGTTTGGAGTGGATTGCACACACTTTTCTCTACTTATGCCACCTAATAGCTGACATCCTTTTCTCCACTGCATCTGAATTTCATTGGAGGTGATATTATAGCACCAAATTTAATCATCTGGCACTAACAATACTAGCTTAAAAATGCAAACGTGCTGGTGAAATGCACTGTGTCTTTAAAGAAATCTATTAGAAGACGTCAAACTCCTTGCAAACTAATGTGCTTTAAGATGAAATCAACCAATCTGAGATTGGAGTAATCCTTTTCTTAAAAGAAAAAAAAAAAAAGAAAGAAAAGAAATGGTTATCTCAAAGAAATGACCATTCCATCATAATTGTAAATTGATGATTTCACCAAGTGTGATGCACGGTGAAGTTTATAATGAATATTCATACAACACTTTCAATCCATTAACAAGACTTAAGACAATGAGGATGCAACTCATTCCATTTAGATAGTGGGAGGAAAGTGGAATTAATAGCAAAAAAACAGCACTTGGGAAAGTTTAACTTTAATGTATCAAACTCCAGGTGCCAGAGTTTGAGGAAAATAACCAATAATAGCCATTTTTTACATATTTGATGGGACTGATTATGCAATGTGCAACTCTAAATGGCTTATAGCACATTGTAGCATGGTTCCATCCCATTGGCTACAGTAGGGTGCAGGCAGATGGATGACAGTGACAGGGAGAGAAGTGCTTTTGCTTAGCCGTGCGTTAAGATGCCATCCAGAAGCTCTGTGCACTGCAGACACTTCATTAGGATGCCAGGATAATGGTAAACTACCACTCAGAGTGACACCCCATTTCCTGCTTACTGAGCGCTCCAACCTCGGCAGATGTCAACAATCTCACAGTGCTACAGAGCAGACCTAACTTTCCAGTCACTTTGACTCCAATTTTTTCCTCCTAACAGTGCCATACATTATGTGCAATATGTAATGGCAAACACCTCACCGAAAACAAAATCTGCCAGTTCATTATGACCGGAGTATTTCATTGTTTTTTCCTTCCTTTAAAAGATGAGGAGCAGAAAGTTATATAAAAGAATATGTCCATTCACTATTCCCACCTCAAAATTTCTTGTTATAATCCCATTTGCTAATCAGTTCAAAGTGTTAATTGTGTGGTGAACTCTGATGAATAGTAGTTAAACTTTGATCACGGGGGATAGGACTGCTTCTCTTAATTAATGTCCATTACAAAGGTAAAGACTTTCAGAAGTCTTTTGTTTGAGATTTTATACTCAGTTTCAGTATGGTTTTTAGTTGTCTGCCAAGAAAAGACTGACTTGAGCATCTGGATGGTATTTCCTTTGCAAATGTATAACTTCAGGCCATTCACACACCTCCTTACTAGCAAGTCAAGCCAAGAGAAACTTTTTTTTCTATGATGTAAAATCCCAAATTCTTTTCATAAAGAACCAAGGTGTGGTTGAGATAGTGAAAAAAAAAATTCCCCGAATGGAAAAATAATGCTCTGAAATCTATCATTCTGATTAAATGATGGACTTACATTTTGTGACCCTAAGAATCTTCTTAGAAGTTCAAAGGGCCTTGCAAATGGCAGGACTAAAAATAAATATCCTCCTTCTCATTCTATTATCATTTCTAGGTAAAGATGCAAAGAATGAGGCACAGGGTGAGGTCATACCCAAGGAACAATTTGAATACAAACTTTCAATATGGTGACCTCAAAAAAGAGCTGATGCAAATCTTGACTTGGTTTTAAAAATGGTATCTGATTGTGAACACCCAACCACCTCTAGGAACTTATCACTAATATTTATATGCTTGAAGACAATGTATCAGACTAGACTTCTTAACATAAGTTAATGTGGGCTGATAGTCAATGTATTGACAAAACTTTAGAAAGAATTTACTGGAAGAGATGTTGGAGATAATGGGAAAATGCCAGAGGTAAGACCACCTGAGCTACTGAACTACTGAACTGGACAGACTGCCTTTCTGAAAGCATTTTTTTTTAATCCCAAATTCCATGATCCACTTATTCTATATTCTTTATATGTCAGTGTATTTCCTAATAATTATAATTAACCTATAGTTCTACACTTTTTGTGGATAAATATGTGAGAAATTTAATAAAATAGTTATTTATAAATTCTGAAAGCATTTTTATCTTTCTTCAACTGTCTACTTTTAGAATCAAAGCCATAAGACCAGAAAATGCAGCAATGCTCTTTCCTACACTGTTTTAATGCTGGTTAGTGTTGGGTAGGTATTTTTCTTCATCCCTTTTTGACAGTGCCATCATCTTTTAACTACATATGGATTTCTCTTTTACTTGAGATAATTTAGAGACAGCAACTTCTAGAAAATAACTTTGGTCATGGTAGGAGGGTGGCTGACAGGAAGCACTGGTGATGGTACCTATCACCAGTGGGATTGTCCATATGTAAGACATAGTGGGGTGGAGACCCACAAAACTCTGGAAGGAGTAAATTCTTGAAATTTTAATGTGTATACTTCATCTTTTAGAGTGCAAGACAGTAAAGGAATTAGAGTGGAAGAAAATTCAATGTTAGGATAATAGAGCCATATGAGAACATCTATGCTAGATAAGAATTAATGTAAGAGTTGTGATTAGCAACTTGCCACCAAGACAAAGCTTAGGCTGGAAAGATAAATGATGATCTGAAAACAATGTTAGATATATTGCTACCTCTTGATATGTGTCAATGTAACAAAATTTCCAACAATGTGTGACCTATGCAAACACTTACATTGAATAAGATCATGATGAAGAGACTTTCAGATATCTCACAAAGATCATAAGACATTAGAAAATATCTAGTATCTTTAATATGATTTGATACTTCAAGGAGTTTAACAAAAGGATCAACCAATCATAAAAAGAGAATAGAGTAAGACAAAAAGATACAAGGATGGATGACACAAGAATAATCATGTGAAAATTAAAAATGCAATAAAAATAAATTTTGCAATAAAGGTCAAGTTGTTGCCACTGGGAGAGTAAATCAGTGATATGGATGACAGAGTAGAGAAGTTTTCCCAAAATGGAGACAAACAATGAGGAGGAGGAAGATGTGTTGGAAATCAGCATATTAAGAGATTGTCTATAGCTGACACATATGTGAGAAGTAATTAGAACACTTGAAAACTTAAGGACAATCCAAATGCCAAAATCAAGGCCAAACGTATTTTAAAAGTACTATGAGTGAGAAGGCAATATCAATATTGAAAATGACAGCCAGGTTCCAAGAAAGTACCACTGAGTTGGTATTCTATCTTGATATATTTTGGCAAAACATTTGATGACAGGGTTAAAGTATTATTCTACAAATATTCAGATAAAAATAAGACTAAATAAATAAATAAATATTTAAGGCTATACTAAGACTTTCTTGTTAAATCCCAGAAGAAAATAAAGCAGCATCTACTGAATATATAGAGAAAAAATTGTGACTTCCAAATTGTATGCAGATTCAAAATTGTCTTTTTTATGTTTAGACAACAGGATGACATTCTCATCTATGAGAATGTCAGTCTTCTTGAAAATTTTACCTGAAGGCTTGTGTATGTCTATCAAATGATGGATCAATATTTATGCTCCAATAACAGAGACATTACAAAGCAACTAAGCCTCTTCTTTACTTAGTTTGGATCCCAAACTCACAAGGCCTCATTGGATTGTTTCTTTTTGGCTTCCTCTTTGTTCATGGTACTAAGAAAAGCCTTTTTTTGTGGTCAACTCTTCACAGTTTAGGTGTAAGCTCTGGAACATGCGGTTATTATCTAAAACAATGACAGGTACCATTTATTCTGGAGTTTGCTAGTAAACACCATTAGTGGAATATTGTGTTAGAGAGAAGCTAAACAACTTTTCTCTTGTCTCATAAAAATCAAAGCTGCAGAGAGCAGCAGAATCTTTACTTCTATTGCAAAGAATCCTTGATAAATATGTTCTGTATCTATAATAATTGTATGGGCAAAACTGAGTGGACCAGTAGTCAAAGTGATAAAGACTGAAAAAATCAAGCACTGATAGATATTATATATGAATTTTCTTCCATTATGTAGTAAAGAGATTCAAAGAAAATATCTCTGAAAATGATGGTAACATTTAGAGTGATTTTTATTTTTTTTGGAAATCTCAAGTTAACTTCAATAAATATTTATTAATTTTAATCTGTAAAATGAAGAAGTATAAAGTGAGTTTGTAAAATTGCTTTGAGAACATATAATTATAGTTTTTCTAGGCACTCAATTTAAAAGACTGATAGGAAGTACACTACAATATTAACTGTAAGAAGTTATCTTGGAATAGTAGGAACATGGGTGATTTTTTATATATTTAAAATATATATTTTCTACATTTTGATAATGAGCATGTGTTATTTTGATAATAAAATGAATTTTCTGTGCTTGTTAAGATGATAACCTTCAATTTGATCTATGGCACAAACTATTTTCACAGTTCAGACTTCTTCTAGGAAAATCATGTTATTTTCCTATAGGACTTTCCTCTAGGTATTTCTGTTAATTTTTTATGTAGTGACTATATTTCAGAATCAAGAAAGCAAAGCCTATCTTTGCCATTTTCTTCCTACCACTGAAAGCAATGGGCTGAGAGACACTTGCAGAGAGTGCAGAAGATATGAAATGCCATAGGACTATACATTTGCAATCTGAAGAAGGACCAAGGATCCTGCAGTGCTGGTTGTGGAAATATATTCTAGTTTCATATTCTCATTTTTGCTTCTTCCCAAATTCTTTCTTACGGAATTTTATTGCCTATTAGAATGAGGCTTTGAAGAGCAGAAAAAAAAAAAAAAAAAAAAAAAACATATATCCAGAACACTAGTTCATGGATGAGACACCATGGTAATATTTTCAAAGTAGCTGCTCATCTTGTATTGAAACACATTTTACTCCCATACCACAACCTATAATAATATTTATTTCTTTTCTTTTTGGGAACATATATCCCTTAATTTTATTTATTTATTTTACTCAAAGAGGAAAGTAGAGAAATGAGTTAGTTATCTAGATAATTAATATCCTAAACTTCAACTTTTGCCTGGATTGTTCTGCACATGTTATATGCCCAATTGATAGCTGTTGATTAAATTATCCAGGTAATTGACTTAGCTCTTCCGTGTACCTTATGTGTATAGTGAGCTTTAGAGTGACCATTAGAAACTCTATTAAGCAGAGACATAGGAACCAAAAGTTAAATATCCTGAATGTAGAAGTTGTACTAGCAAGAATTAAAATTTGGTTAAATTTTTAGCAAAAACTGGTGTTAGTTCTGCATCAACTACTGATTGGGAACATTAGAGGACTCCAGTGCATCTGTAACACTGAAGGGAGCCCCCTGTTGGTTCATCACAGAAATGTGTGCTGATTCCTTTTTGTTCCCCAGATGACAAGTATATTTAAGCAGATGTAGTTGACCATGTGATTAAAAGTGGTTTGAGATGGAGGGAAAGTCAGCCTCCATATTTGACTAATATCATTTTCCAAAAAATTTTTTTTCCCAAACAGTTTTTTAATTTTCTATTTTAAGGGATATAAAAATGCAATATCAATTTAACACATAGCTAGAAATGTAAGCAGTAAGGGAAATGTTTTAAACAGAATTAGACTGAAATGTAAATTTGCACATATTACAATAGGATTCCTTACAGAGTTTGGAAGCAATTGCTATAGTGAGAGACTGGGTGCTTTGCAAAGGCTCTTCTGGTCTTTCTAAAACCAAATTCTGTCTGAATTTAGAAAGAGAATAAAGTTATTTTCTCATATAATCAAGCAATGGCCCTTTTCACTGGTACACATACTCCAGGACTTCAGAAATTAAAATAATAATAATAACAATAAAGGATGCAAATATTGTTTTTTTCCATCTAACATAATTTTTTTTTAAAGTAAACATCAGCTTCTCAAGGGAGATTTCGATTTGAAGACTGTTTATTATATCATTTGAATAGGACTAGACCTGGCCTTTTGACTTTGAACCACTACCA